>NC_079435.1:45398221-45555721 GCF_903798145.1 Danio aesculapii
CGGTTATCTGAAAACTCCGTGTGGCGGGGCAAGCATTGCATGCTTTGTTTACTGCAGCAAGTTATCATGTCAACTGTTTTAAACTATTCCTGAGCGCTGCATTTGGTGTTTTTAGGTACAAAGATGCTTAATGCGTGAATACCTCCTAATTCCGCGCACATGATGAACATTTTACTACGAAAACTGGTCGCACGACATCAATTTTATGCAGTCGCACAAATGCTCCCAAATATATTTTGACATCGAATAGATAAAATTTCGGGCGCATATGCGACCAAAACGGTTGCATTTTCGAGCCCTGTCTCATATCCACAGCTATAAATGTGCTCCCAAATGCCAGACCTGCTGTTGGTTATAGGAGGATTACATTAACGTTACTAACCATTTTGCGAGCTAGTGCAGCATGTACCTGACTGGAGTAGTGTTTGGAGGTGGGCAGGAAAGGCAGCATGTTGCCTGTCACGTCATTTGGGATGCCTTGTTGAGCGTTTTTGCACTGAAAACATTATATTTTGTACACTTATTCTCTTTAATCTTCCTCGATATTAGTCTGAATTGTTCGGTTTGTAATGTGTACCGAACCAAAAGTCTCGTACCAAACGGTTAAACACGAATACGCATATCGTTACACCCTTAATATATATATAAATTATTAAATACTCGGCAGCAACACCATAAGACCTTCCTTCATCATTCAAAACACACTTTAAAATATCTTAGATAAGATCCAAGAACTCGATCAACCTCGATATATACCAATGTACAAAGTATCCTTTTAAAATAAATGTTTTGTGAAGCGTTTTTTTGTGCCAATTGTTTCATTGTACTACATTAGGTGGAGCGCCCTGTTTCTCTGTCTACCAAAGAGTCCTTGGGCTCTCATAGATTAATGGTCTACGGTCTAAACTATTTCATAGTTTCAAAATTTGACCAATAAATCTACACTTTTTCCTCCTCCCTCAGTTCTGTGGTTTAAAATTGAGCTAGACAAAGAGCATTGCTGTAATTTGAGCTCAGTCTGCAGTCTGTTCCACAGCAGAGAGCCGACACTTTGATTGTGAAGTAATGCCATAGCGAAAATCTGCAGATAATCATCACACTCATCACGACTCCTTCACCGTCTCTCATCTCTTCCGTTGAATTTCTGCTTGTTCTCCTCCGACAGAATCTGGCATCCTTCACCGACCCGTGTGCATTAGCATTCCTTTAACATTTTGCAGGGATTAATACCTTATTACACGCTTTACGTGTTTCACTTCACTCTCGCCCTCATTAATTTGTAAATCGAAAGCAGGAAACATATAAATCAAGTTCACTTTCTTCTAATTATTGTTTTATCGAAGTGAGCTCATTATTACAGGGCTTAACAGTCAAATGAAACGAGTTATGGGCTAGCTCTACGTCATCCTTTGACATATGAAACTTCAGTAAACTAATGTTTGCCCAGTTTTTTCACTCCCTCACCACACGCACTCTTTCGGTTTCAGTCTCTGTGTCCTTCTTAGAGTTCAGAATAATGCAGTTAAAGTAAATGGAACATGTAATGACTTAATAGAGTCTATTAAAGGCTAATGTCTTATGATATGGTCTCACCGACAGAGTTCAATTGCATGCTGTTGATACACTTTCACAGCGGGAGTTGATCAGACCACCTTTAAAGTAGTGTTTGAGAGACTTCTGATAAGCTAATATATTTTTCCAAGCTTTTTTGTCTTTATATGTATAATAAGGCTTTGATGAATTAAAGTTCACACTTTTTAGACGGACACATTTATTGCATATATTTAGCAGCGACCTCCCCTCAAATTCACTTAACATTTTAGTGAACGAGAATGAGCTCAAGGGAAGCAGGAAAAGTTGCAGATTCCAACTGTTAAAGGTTCATTAGCAACCACTGTTGAGCCCCCAAGCAGTGAACTTTACTCATGGTTGGTCCAGGTGATTTTTTTGTCAGTTAAATGGCAAAGTAATGAAATGTAACTTAGTGTTCAGGCAAATGTTAAAGAATGCAGAAAGGCCTTTTCAATTATTTATAAACCCTCTTAAGCGATTCGACACTAATAACAAATGATGCCCGATCTAGTTTGAGTGCAATGTCTGGTTAAGTAGTTCAGATTCGCATGATAAATTATGTATGTGTTACTAGTGCTTAATGCATTTTCTTGGTAATGATAATTTGCAAGGATTTTTTTCTTTCATTACTTTCTTTTAAGTCATAGTTCTTATAAAACTGAAGGATTAAAGGATTTTAGGGGTTAGAGGGGATCGATTTTGTTCATTTTTTTATTTTATTTTTTTTATTAGGGCTTCATTTAATTATTATTTGTTTGTTTGCTAACTAAAATCAGTGTTGAAGAAAGTAACTTTTGAAAGTAGTGAATTGCAATATTAAGTTACTCCCCCAAAAAGGAATTACTTTTTATGGAAAGTAATGTGTTATATTACTTTTGAGTTACTTTTGCATTACTTTTCCTCACCTGGCTGTGGTTTGATCTCTTTCAGAACTTGTAGGTGTGTTTTTCATCTTTTTTATAGAGAAGCTCTGCATTTAACAGCCCCCTATATAGCCTGCACCTTCATTTTGCTTTAAAAAATGTAGGATAAAATTATATTTTGAGAACTGTTTGAGCCCAGAGCTACACATGCTGTATATACAAATTAATGAAAGCATGTAAAGTAATGTGTTTGCTACTTTTGTGCATTTTGTGTTATTAAATAAATTCAAGATGTGAATCAGTTTCGAAAATGCGCAAAACAAAACAGGTGCGTACGTGAGTAGGATAAACTCTTTGTTCGATAAGAAAAAATGCACATAAACTACGATGGAAACACTTTTACCGAAAAAATTCCAGTATGCACATTAAAAAGAGATCATATGATGATGAAAATATATCTGAATAGACAAACCAGTAGGCTGACCACATTGTAAAACATCTGAAATGTTGTTTTGGTCATTCTAAAACGCCTTGATGGTTTCAGTATTAGTGTTATTCTATTATTATTTACCTCCAGGAGTGTGAAGAGCTTCTGTGCTCTGCATCTCATGCCTTCAAACGACACCATGTGTTCATTGCATTTTGGCATAGCCTTCTGAGGCGCGAGTCATTTATTAAATAAAGAAAAAATTCACGCAGCTTCTACCACAGCAAATGACGTTTTTACTGTTAATATTTGGCGCCAGTTAATCAGGAAGCGACGATTTTGTTCTCTATGACTCGTTGGATGGAAACGGTGCTTTAGTCGCACTTACCAACAATCCACTTATTTTTTTCAATGAATTGAAATAACAAGAATCCATTGCAAAAATGTAAGTCTCCAGCCTGCTATTGTTCTGTTTCTGACTGTCTGTAGTGATGACAGATGATTTGCGAATGAATCGTTTGTTTTGTTGTCAATTGAATCATTGCCGTCAAACAGTTTGCGTCTCCTGTAAGTACTTAATTACTTTTTATCATACTGGATACCCCCTCTGACTCTAAATAAACTAATATCCTGAGTTATTCAGTTACTAGAACAGTACACTGACTCATCTGCTGTGAAAAAGAGACCTGATGATGATGTGTGCGAGTCGACTGTCTGTTCTTGCAACACGCTCTTTTATTGAGTGTGTGATTCAACCTGACTAAGGTATTTTTATTTCACAATATATTTTTAAAATGCCTTAGTATAAAGGTAAAAAGACGCGTTACATTTTTATTTTTAAGTAACTCAAATAATATTACTTATTTTTTAAAGTAATGCGTTACTTTACACGTTACTTAGCAAAAGTTATATTATTATACGCGCGTTCCTTATAATGCGTCACCCCAACACTGACTAAAATGATGTACATTATTCTTCGTCCATCTATGAAAAAGGGTTTTTGTTTCACTATCTGTCAAATCTTTTTTTTTTACTTCTGAGTGACAAGTGTAAGGGGTTTATTAGATCACACAGTTTGTCTCCTAAAAATGTGAGATGCATAATAATTACTGCAGTCATTGTTATACACCGCATCAGTTTTGAGAGTGAGATGGGCACAATCTCCAGCTGTTCTTCCAGTGCATGTTTACGTAGGACAAAAATAATTAAAAGGAGCTTATTATAAAATCTCAGACAGAGCTTTATGACTGGTCCTGAACAGACTTCATCAGCACATTCTTCCATTGTACATGATTAATCCTTGGGATAAAACTAGTAATTAACTCATAATACCTCAAAAAACATTTGTATGTACTTGTGAATGCATTCCAAAAGAGTGCATTTTATTTCTAAATAAATAAAATGGCACTTTGACTTGCGTTTTCAGGTTACACTTGGACAAAACCTTTTATTATTAGGGGTTCAAGCGTAAATCGCTGAAACCCTATTGTTTTTGTTGAGATTATTATTATTATTATTATTATTATTATTATTATTATTATTATTATTATTATTATTATTATTATTATTATTATTATTATTATTATTATTATTATTCTCTCTAGTTTGTGTACAGGTGCACTTTTGCTTTTTTGATGCACCGTTTTTCCCCTACATAGAGATTTGTCCAAAACCTATTTTTGCAAACTTGTCCAATCGGAACCAAACCAGTTCAAAAACATTCCCTGGACACTGAATATAAATAATTTTCAAAAAAGTTGAAATATTCCATGCTAATTAAAGCTAATTGTTAAACGTAGCTATAACTTTTGAATGAAATAAAATAACCTCACCAAACTTGGTACACATATGAATAAGGACTAATTGAGGTCACAGTGCAAAACCACGGACTTTTGCCACATGGTGGCGCTAAAAAGTTAAAAAATCATGAAAAACCTAACCTTACAACCGTTAGTCTAATCAGCTTGAAATTTGACATGCGATGTCATTGTTCAAGTTGTCATGACATACTATAAGGACACTCGCATATCTCAAAAAACATGGCCAATTACCATTTCAGCCACTAGATGGAATGCCATATTATAAAAATATGACCACCATTAGATAATTAAATTTAAGCACCCATCAAACACCGTTAACGATGGCCAATCAGAATGTAACTCGGTGGGAATGTTGGACTCATGGGCAGAGAGGTCTGTAGAAATTTAGAAAGAAATCATCCACTAGGGGGAGATTTTGAGTTTTTGGATTGTGCAATTAAACATTTGTTAACTCAATCCATAAACTCTAATACTGTAATCAAATGTTTTATTGTTGAATAAACTACTTACACTGTGACAGTGACACTGTTTTTGTTATCTTTTTTGGTGTAACAACTTTTGTTTTCATGAATAAATGTTCATTTAAAACAGATTTTACGATTATTATTTTACTATCAGAGATGCACATAATAGCTCACTGAATCTGCTGTTAATAGCGAACGATCCATACTGACCTGTCCTCATGCTTAAAACAAAGAATTAAAATTCATAAAGTGACCATCAGGTGTAGGTCGAGTGAGGATATATATATATATATATATATATATATATATATATATATATATATATATATATATATACTGTATATATATATATATATATATATATATATATATATCAGATAAAATTATATGTGCGGGCAGGTGGCGGGTGGATGATTAGTTTGAAGCTGCAGATTCAGGTGACATTCAGGTGATCAGATGCTTTCATAACTGTTGTTTTCTATGGTGGCCAAGGGAGCGCACAGTGCCAATTGAGTAAACAGATGCAGAAAAAAACACACACACTAACTACCATTAGTTAGTTTACTCTTAGTGCTGGCTTTTCTATTGCAAATCTGTTCGCTCTGAAACCCAGCAAAATGACTGATACTTGCTCAACTATTCATAACAGGGCCATCTTTTGTTTCTGTAGTGTTTCATTAAAATTTCACAGTGTTATCTCATTTGAAAACAATAAGAAAGACGCTCTGCATTGATGTGCCACAGATCTTATGTAATCCTGCACCCTGTTTTATTTTCTTTGTAATGGTGAGATGCTAGTCTGAGTTCTGACAAATATCTGACAAGCGAGGCTTGAATGAACTGAATTAGTGAAACAGTGGATGCATCTATCGTCATTCCTTTTTTGTTTTACTTCTAAGATTATTCAGTTGTTCTTAATTAATTATTTAAAGGAACTGCTCACACGGAACGACTCAACAAAGCGACTGACAGAATTTTTAGCAAATTTAACTTTAATTAAATCTCTGTGCTGCTGTTTCAACAGTGCAGTCTAATATATGTTTTAATTAGGCCTGTCAATTGATTATTTTTTAATCAATTTAATTGAGCGATGTAGTGATTAATTATTCTAATTAAGCACAAAATTAATTGCATTTTAAATGTGACAGAGAAATTACCCTCATTTTGTTTTTTGTTTTTTTTTGTTTTGTGTGTGTTCAATTTATATGAATACTTTGATTTATCACACATAAATGTTTAGGGTAAAACATTAAGTATACCCGTTTCCTTAAAGAGTCCCTACTATATTTTTTGAAAAAGACCTTCCATGCAGTGTGCAACACAGTTCTAAGTGAAGTGAAATATCCAGCTTAAATCTGAAAGTGCACCATATAAAAAACTATTGATTCATCTATAAAAGAGTCGACACATAATGGTTCGAATGAATTGGCACGATAATGAATCTTAAGCTGTGTCGTCGATACAGAATTCTGCCCATTTGTTGCACGTGCAGACCCGGGAAAATTAAAAACCCCGGCCCTGCCCACAAACACTGTACAAAGAAAAATAGGAAGACAAACACTGTAGCAGATCCCGGATGAATCATGTTGTAAAGACTCTGTGCTCTGAAGTGTGAGGGAAAGTTAGCATTATTTTCCACACCCAAAGATGAGACTGAAGAGTCAGTGGTTGAAGTTTAGTTTTGCAAAAATACCTTAGCATTATAGCCCCAGCCTTGTGCTGTATTTTATATGATTCCCGTAATTTTTCTGACGAGTCCTTTAGCAATCTACAGGCTTACAACGGGGATTCATCAGCCATTTGTAAAAGGAAGAATCAGAAAACACTATTGATGTATGGGACTTTGTAAGAGCTTGATAGGAACTTTACAGTACACAGTTCATGGATCAGTTTCTTCCTCCATTTCACAAGTGTAAGTAACTTAAGTGTGATTAAAATGGTTGCCTCCTTGTTTTTTCTAGCTTGCAAATTATGTATTTAATTGTGTTTTGTTACTTGTAACTGCCTGTTCTGTATCTGGTTAACTCCTAATATTCTCATATCGCGTCTAAAACCATGTTAAAAACGTGCCGCGTGCTGCTTTGCTTACAGATTTAAATACGTTTGTAAACTCGCGATCCTCTGCCGTTTGTCGTTGCAATGGCCACCGTCAGCTGTTCCTACACACGTGCGGTGGTCAAGTTTCAAGAAAGTTCAGTTTTGCCACTGTGTGGATTAATACTGATTGTGTGTCACTGTCTTTACTTATGGTTAAGGATAGAGCAATATGCTCGTGTTTAACTGCACTGCTTTAATGTATTCCTGCGTTGGGCTCACACATACACTCTGTACTCTGACTACTTCAAAATTGTTGATAAGCCGTGGTGGGCATCTCTCTCTCTCTCTCTCTCAGGCTGAACATAGTTGACCAATCACAAAAGACTGGGTCATCGTACCAATCAGCGCAGATTAGCATTGCGCTAAGGAGGGGCTTAGGAACAAATGAATTGCTGAATGAATCAAATAGGAGTTGTTGGGATAATTAGATAAAAATAAATGCATTTTATAAGACAATGAAAGTGTTTTTTTGACCTTACATGCATATCAGCCTGTTGTTGGAGACCCCCAAAACCAAAATATGATCTTTTTAATACATAGTAGGGGCTCTTTAAAAGTAACAAGTTTACTTTAGTTAATCTACTTGACTTGTAACTTGTAACTGTTAAGATGACTTAACTTATTTATTTTTACACTTATGCACATTGTCAATTTACTTTATTTAATACTTTTAAGGCAATGGTTTCACTTAGGGGGCGACATAGCAAGACGATCGCAGATTCATGTCTCGGCTGGGCCAATTGGGCCATTATCTGTGTGGAGATTGCATGTTCACCCTGTGTCACCGTGTGTTTCCTCTGGCTGCTCTGGTTTCCCCCACAGTCCAAAGACATGCACTATGAATTTAATAAACTAAATTGGCCATAGTGTATGCGTGTGAATGAGTGTGTTTGGATGTTTCCTAGTACTGGGTTGCAGCTGGAAGGGCATTTATTTAAGGAAAGTCAGCATTTTTCTTTAATTTTCTTTCTTTCTTTCTTTCTCTCTTTCTTTCTTTCTTTCTTTCTTTTTTCTTTCTTTCTTTCTTTCTTTCATCTTTCATTCTTTCTTTCTTTCTTTCTTTTCTTTCTTTCTTTCTTTCTTTCTTCCTTTCTTTCTTTCTTACTTTCTTTCTTTCTTTAATCTTTCGTTCTTTCTTTCTTTCTTTCTTTCTTTCTTTCTTTCTTTTTCTTTCTTTCTTTCTTTTCTTTCTTTAATCTTTCTTTCTTTCTTTCTTTCTTTCTTTAATCTTTCTTTCTTTCTTTCTTTCTTTCTTTTCTTTCTTTCTTTCTTTCTTTAATCTTTCTTTCTTTCTTTCTTTTCTTTCTTTCTTTCTTTCTTTCTTTCTCGCTTTCTTTCTTTCTTTGTTCAGATGTTGCATCTAAACTGCTAATTAGCTACACAAGCAACACCAAGAAGATGGTTGTAGATCATATTTCCTCAGTGAAAACATAATATTCAAACATATTATATAATATATGAAACATAATATAACATAATATCTAAAATGTGACAGAATTTTAATTTATGTATTGAATTGTTGTATGAAATAAATATAACATTTGCCCTCATGATTCAAGACAAAAAGCACAGCACTTGTGAAATTTGTGATATTTTTGGTGTTATTTCATGAATCAGATATGAGATGACAAAAAATGGTAATAAATGGGACGTCTTGCCCTGATATCTATATAACTCCATTATATGGACTTCATCCGCTGTGACATGTTGTGCTAAATCATGTTCATCACCAATTAACTCTTAAGATGACTTAATTGCACAATATATTTACACATAAAGAATGGTTAATGAGATATATGCAAACATACTTTTATTTTTAAGTATTTCCATTGTGAAATCACCACATTTAAGATCTATTTTCTTTAAAAATCAGTGATTTCACTGCCTGATATATATATATATATATATATATATATATATATATATATATATATATATATATATATATATATATATATATATATATATATATATATATATATATATGATATGGCTCAGAACAGACAAGAAGCCCTGCATTAAATTCCATTTTCCTCCACCATGTCTTTACAATATGACACTTACCCCTTATTTTACCCCAATATTTTCAATGGAGTTTCTGTGCTTGCATGCTGGTACTGATGGTGCTAGCGGTTACATGGTCTTTCATCTTGTTTAATGCTTAAACATCTAAATGAATGCTTAATTCTATTTAACCGAATGTATTTTAATGACATTATAACATTGATGATGTAAAAGGAACCATATGAAATTGAAAATAGTCACATTAAGCTTTCACGGGAAGTCTATCATTGGCTGAAAAACACTATACCCCATTAAATTAAAACATATAAACCACAGCTTTAATATTTACAGTCATCACTAAATTGAGTAAATCATAATTACCCCTGGCTTATTTTATACTAATACATCATTTAGTAAATTTCTATGACTTGATTAGCATCCAAATAACTGAAAACAGTGAAACAGCGATGCTATAAAACAAAAGTTTTGATTGCTGATCATCAAAAAATGGCTCTACATTCCTGGAACTTTCTTTCAATCAGCAGCTTCTGGCTTTCCATCTTTTATTCTTCTTGGCACAAATGTGGTCATTTGCCTTCATTTGTTTCGTTCGATGTTCCCCTCTCTGTGCTGAGGTTTGAACTTGCCTCGGGCTCTCATTAATTAAACAGCAAATCTCCGACAAAGAAACATTACCACCATTTGAGACAGTTTGGATGGCCTCCATTTTCCAAGCACCACCTCTCTAGTCTTCTTTTTCAGACCTTTGTGCAGTCACTGTCAGCCCAGTTGGTGGAGTTTGAAGGCTGTGGACCAAGTTTAAATAGACTGTAATAGCCTTGCTGTTGTTTTCCGCCTCTCCTGCCCAACAGTAGGGCTTGGTTGTGCTGCTAATAGGCAAAAGTGATGGGTGGCGAGGGTGAGAGAGCAACACATACGCCATTAGCGATCAGTTAACTCTGCCAGCTAATGCAGGGCATAATACGATGAGAATTGATCCAACTGCCCTAGAGCTGATGAGAGAGTTTGGGAGTTTTGCTCCCTGTTTCTCGATGCTGCGTTTTTTTCCCCTTCGGTTTCATTCTTTTTTTTTCCATTACAGAAACACCTTTAATACCGCTGAGAGCTGTAGCATTCACTTTTAAATTGAAGTAGGAGATGTTTTTCATTAATTTGATCTTCGGTTTGGACAAATTATTCTACAAACAATCATACTCAATTAAAAGGCAGATGTGCAAAATTGACGAGCCATTATTTATGTGTGCATTGTTATCTGTCTGTCTGTCGGTCTGTCAAAACAAGCTAGTGACTTCTAAAGTGTAATGTTGGTTTCATTTGTTTGGTCTACATAACAATGCATTCTTCAGACAAATATATTCTACACCCAATCAAAAAAGTGAATTAAAAGTCTGAATGACTATCTTATTTTGTTTGGAAGCCATACATTTCTAAATGTGATTTCAAATGGAAGGAGTCTTTTTGTTGCATGATTGATGTCATTTGTTTGGTATATTTAACCTTAACATACTTAATTAAACACATTTTTTTGTTCTAAATGTTATAAACTCAATCAAAAAGGAGATTTATAAAAATGACTACACATCAGTGGTGGAAAGAGTACTGAAAAATCATACAGTACCGTTACTTGCCCAAAAATGTAGTGCAAGTAGAGTAAAAGTACATGTTGTAAATATTACTCAAAGTATGAGTAAAAAGTAGATATTTCAAAAGTACTCAAGAGTAGTGAGTATTATGCTGTAAAAAGCTGATGTATTTACATGTATTTTGTGGATGTGTGTAAACGTCACAATCTGTTGTACATTTAGTTATTGCACAGCAGGCACACAACGCCATAAGAGGTTGCATGTAAAGATTTTGAACATCTTTTTGGACACTTTCAATGCTGCCAAACAGTTTGCTACAAAGTGCACATTTCTCCATGTAGTTTATTATGATGCAATTTACCTTTTATGGATGTCTTGATTGGACAGGAATCACAAGACTACTCAGCCAATCCCCATAGACAAGAAAAAATAAAGTAGTGAGTGCAGTTTGAAGGAAAGTAGTATAGTAAATGTACCTGCAGCACTAAAATGTTCTCAAGGGAATGTAAAAAAAAAAAAAAAGTTACAATTTCTGACAAACACTACTCACAGTAGTTTGAGTATTTTTAATTTGTTACTTTACACCACTGCTACACATATAGAGTATTATTTATTTAGCTATTTAGCAATTTCTTTATGTTTACATGACAATGCTTGCTTTCAGAATCAGTGTCTATACATTTGCAAAACAGCCCAAAATGCTGTATTACATACAGTTGAAGTCAGAATTATGAGCCCCCCTTTGATTTTTTTCTTCTTTTTTAAATATTTCCCAAATGATGTTTAACAGAGCAAGTAATTTTTCACAGTATGTCTGATACAATTTTTTTCTTTCGGAGAAAGTCTTATTTGTTTTATTTTGAAAAGAACAAAAGCAGTTTTTAATTTTTTTAAATCCATTTAGGGTCAAAATTATTAGCCCCAGTAAGCTATTTTTTTTTTTCATTAGTCTACAGAACAAACATCATTATACAATAACTTGCCTAATTACCCTAACCTCCCTAGTTAACCTAATTAACCTAATTAAGCCTTTAAATGTCACTTTAAGCTGTATAGAAGTGTCTTGAAGAATAAATAGTAACATATTATTTTCTGTCATCATGGCAAAGATAAAATAGATCAGTTATTAGAGATGAGTTATTTAAACTATTATGTTTAGAAATGTGCTGAAAAAAAATCTCTCCATCAAACAGAAATTGAGGGAAAAAAAAATAAACAGGGGGGCTAATAATTCAGGGAGGCTAATAATTCTGACTTCAACTGTAATGCCAGGCCAGTATTTGGTGCTGCCGTTGTGTTGGAAAACAGTACCTCTAAGGAAGTCAGTGGCTTGACACTGAGGTGTATGTAGAATGTGCCATCTGTGCAAGATGTGTCATTGTATAGTATCTGCACTGCTGTTTGTAATGTAAAGTAAATACACTCTTTGTTGATGAAGCAACAACAACATTACCACTTACTCTGCCACACAGAAATGCCAACAGAGTCAACCGGGATTTGACCCAGCGACCTTCTTGCTGTGAGGCAACACTTGCTGTGAATTTCAGTCCCAAAAATACTGTTGTGTAAATGAACAGGCAAATTGTTTAAAAAGTTTTTTTGTTTTTGGCCCCTTAATTTACTTTAAATCTAGTCTCTTCTAAAGTGTTACTTCAGCAAAAATGCTCAAACTCTCTCTTTTTTTCAGCATATGCTGTATATTTATTTATTATGGACTGAAGCTTTTCTCAGATTTTTTTATGTACTTATTTCTTTTTAACAAGCAAACACACAGCTTCTTCTTTTTTTTTTTTTTGAAAGGAAGGCGCCTCAGTGTCATGAGTGCACAACCGCCAGTGGTTTGGATCAATAATGGTGGGCTGCAGTACAAGTCACTTCTTGAGGCCAGCGCATCAAACTTCTCCTGCCTGTCCTGAAGCATCGTTACTGGGCTGTGCATGGACACGATATAGCTGGAATATACACTCAATTACTGATTCATTGTGTAGGCAAAAAAAGTCCACTGTAAAAGCAGTGGGTCAATGTAAAATCAGCTGGTTGGTTTTCTCAGTCCAGTTGAACAGATACTGGAAAAGCTGCAATCATTTACCTCAAAAACTATTATTACTTGCGTCACTTTATTATTATTGTTTATTTATCACTAGCAGCTGTACAGATCAACTTACTGTATGGCCCATTTCCTGTGAGTAGTATGGTACGGTACAGTTTAGTACACTTTTATGGCCGATTCCATTGTCAAAAGGTAACACAAAGTGAACTGTAACGTACCACTTTTTGGGCACCTTTTCGAACAAATGGGCCAGATGCGCAGCAGATTGCTATTGGTTTACAGAGACACATCGAGCTTAAACAAACCTTGTTGTCGTCTTGATGAACATTCACAAAGCCAAGAAAAAAAGCAGAATCTACCCTGTGCCCCGTTGTTGTTTACAAGGCAGTCTGAAGCCTGGTTTATACTCGACACATTTGCGAAGGTTCGCTTTGGGTGCGTGCGACATGATTTTGGCTGGTGGAGTGCACTAAATTTTTTGAGATTTGAATGGTTTGCGCGGCACTGCATTTGATTAGAGTTGAATATGAATCACTTTGAAGAGATTTTGTCTGAAACAGGTGTGCCTGTACAGACATCTTTATGATTTGTCCATGCGTGATCAAAGAGATAACCAGATGGACAATAATTCTTGGATAGAAATTGCAACAGCCGTGGGAAAGGAGGAAAGTTTTTGTTAAAAAGATTGGTTAAACCTGAGGGATAAGTGTGTTAAAGCCAAAAGAGGCCATGGCAAAAGTACAGAAATATTACAGGTACACAATTACAGAAATATGTTTTTTTTTTCCACCATTTATAGGTTTAACGCTGATGTACATATTACAATTTTGAATTTAAAACAATTGAATAGTTACAAAACTAAAATTAAGGAACAAATTGTTTATTTGATAGCTGGAAAGGAATATTTGAACCTATCGGTTTACAATATGCTGATGCCCTATTTTCTAGGCTTTATTGGTGATAATGGTCTGGAATGTTGGACCATTATTGCCTTTTTAGCCAGACAGTAATGTGTCAACTGTTGAGCGGGTTAAATCTATCCACCCGTCAGTCTTCTGGTGTCCGGCGGCGGTTCTCCTGGCTGGCGGCATTTCTGGTCTCCTGCTCCGCTCCCGCTTCGAGGGATGGACGCAGGCTTTGGCATCATGATGGACAGCGGTGACCCCCCCAGGCTTTCTGGGATGGCTCTCTTTAGCTCTTTCCCTTCCGGTGGTGAGCCCCACATCCCTTGCTCCTCCCTATAGTGGGAGACGGTAGCAGACAGATCCTTCCCTCGTCAGCATCAGACCGCCCCAGCACTCTGGGCAGACGAACGGGTTTCTCCCCCACTCGGGTTAACTCCCGAACACTCGCCCTCCCTCTCAGCAGCGAAGGCAACTGGACAATGTGTCCCTCCTTCTCCTGGGTTTCAGCACCACTATAGTGAAGTTTACGGCCACCTGGCCACTGGGAAGAAGGAGGCGGAGAACTGACAAACTTTTAACAAGTTTTGATGAAGAAGATCACTTTCACTTTCGCCAATTGATGAAGTTTTTATTTCCTCGCCGCTGTCGTCACTAGCTGGCATGGTTTGGGATATGTAGAGCTGCGCATCGATGGATTTGCTCTGCAGTGTTTGGACTCTCAGTAGTGATAATTAAACCACATTGAACTGAGCTAAACTAAACTGAACTTAAACTTTAAAAAATGAACTACACGATTTCAATTTACTATGATCTTTTATGTGAAGCTGCTTTGACAAAAGCGTCAAACTGAAAGCAAAAGTAAAACATTATGTCTGGACCCAGTCCTCTCTCACCCAGCACTCTCATCCTTTTAGCATCCAGGGCTCCTCCTTGAGACTCGAGGCAGGTGATGCATCCAGGTGTCCCTGATTATCTCACTCACACCACCCACCTCGCACACCCTCATGGCTCTCAGCCCCTCCTCACTCGCCACAACACTGTTGATTTCTGTATTCTAAAAACTACTTAGGACACCCTAGAATAACCTAGCAAACACTCTGAGTATCCTAGCAACTACACAGCAGCATAGTAAACACAGAAAGTCATAGCAACACCCTTTAGCAACTTCGCAAAACGCTCTGGTAACCCCAGCAATCTCTCAATACCCCCCTTACAGTGCCGGCTGCCTTTTGATTACATTATACAACGTTAGGCTACTCTGTTTGTGTCCTATTTAATCTGTCCAGTAAGTCTATTAATATTAAAGGAGCCATGATAATATGCAGTTTCACAGAAGATTTGCACAGGCAAAATCTCCCGAGATTTTATTTGGATCACTGAGGATGCAGGATGTAACAGAAGGATTTGGCAGGGCTGCATCCCGTTCCCGTAAAGCCAGCGCTGACTGTAGCAAACATCTGCTGACTAACACTTGTAAATGTTAAGCTGTTGTCCACCGAGGATTTTTTTTTTTGGAAGGCATAAATTCAGTTTCATTGTGCTCTCTCACTTTCATATACAGGCAGATTCTTCAAAGACAACACACAGACCAAAAAGAAACCCTCAGTGAGAAAGATATGAAATGCCATTTATGTATTCACAGAAGATTACGGCAGTAGTAGTTGAGCTAATAACACTGATTCAAATAAGTGCATAACATGCAGATATGTAATACAAATAAAACTGGCACGTTAAGGAGATCATTTATTTATTTATTTATTTAATTGCATAACATACAAAAAGTAATACAAATAAAAACATGGTACGTTATGGATATGATATATTTATTTATTTATTTTTATTCATTTATTTACTTATCTATTCATTTATTTTGTTTTGTTTTATTTTTTAATCATGTATTTGCAAAACAAAAATATGTAATACAAATAAAACATGGTATGTTATGGAGAATATTTATTTATTCATTCATTTATTCAGTCATTTATTTATTTATTTATTTATTTTGTTTGTTTAAATTTTTTATTATTTATTTGCGTAACAAAATATGTAATACAAATAAAACATGGCACGTCATGGAGATGATATACATATATATATATTTTTTAATTCAATTATTTATTTATTTAGTTTTTTTATTATTTATTTGCATAACAAAAATATGTAATACAAATAAAATATAGCATGTTATGGAGATTTTATATATATATATATATATATATATATATATATATATATATATATATATATATATATTTTTTTATTTTTTTTTAGTTAATTATTTATTTATTTTGTTTTTTATTTATTTGCATAACAAAATATATATAATACATATAAAAATAAGGCATGTTATGGAGATGATTTATTTTATTTTAATTAATTTATTTATGTATGTATTTATTCATTCATTCATTTTCTTTTCGACTTAGTCCCTTTATTAATCTGGGGTCACCACAGCGGAATGAACCGCCAACTTATCCAGCATTTGTTTTATGCAGCGGATGCCCTTCCAGCTGCAACCCATCACTGGGAAACACACACACACACTTATTCAAACACACATACACTACAGACAATTTAGCCTACCCAATTCACCTGTACCGCATGTCTTTGGACTGTGGGGGAAACCGGAGCACCCTGAGGAAACCCACGCGAACGCAGGGAGAACATGCAAACTCCACACAGAAATGCTAACTGACCCAGCTGAGGCTCGAACCAGCGACCTGCTTGCTGTGAGGCGACAGCACTACCTACTGCGCCACTGCGTCGCCCATATGTATTTATTTAGTATTTATTTATTTTGTTTTATTTTTTATTAAAAATTATAAAAATATGTAATAAATAAAAAACATGACATGTTATGGAGATGATTTATTTTTATTTATTTATAAACAAATATTGATTTTATTATTTAAAAAAATGTTTGTTCATTCACTCGGTCAGTCATTTGTTTGTTCGTTCGTTCATTTGTTTGTTCGTTTTGTTTGTTTGTTCATTTATTTATTCGTTCATTAATTCATTCATTTTTTTGTGGATAACAGTTTTCACTAAGCTTACTGCAGTGCATTCTGGGATTGTCTTATCAGCAACAACTGTGTGCTACGGTGCATTTGCTGCCTACTGTTTGGAACAGCCTTTACTTCAGAAGGCACCAATGATGCCTACAGATGTTGCCTAGAGAGATAAATCTCTAGTTTGGAGTGTTCAGAGAAAAATATAACACAGCATTTTCTGTTTTTGTTTGGAAAGAGTAAACTGTCTCCATTAAGATCTGCTACTGTACTTAGTCTGTGAGGTATTCTACATAACCAAAGTATAAAGCAGTTAAATAAAAAAAAGATTTTCAATAAAATAAATTAAATAAAAATAAATTATTAAAAATAAAATAAAATAAAACAAAATAAAATAAAATAAAAGCAGACTTATTTTAACTGCACCCGCTCCATTGAAAGCTGAACTGAGAGGACTTAAAAGGAGATGCTGCCTTGCAAACTGTGTGACTGAATACAGTTGTGTGAGGCTTAATCCAGATGAAACAGCCAGCTCTTTCCTCTCTAGAACATAATTATGGAAGGAGAGCGAGAGAGATTGTTGATGGGGATTTCGAGGGGCTTTGGTAGATTTATTGCACACCTGAATCTCCACAGCCATTCGACAGAGGCTCAAGCCCTTCCACAATTTTGTCGTACTTCTGTAAATTGCGTGTGACTGTGTGTATGTGTTCTGCACCACATTTTTTCCTTTTAAAGTAATTACACCATGGCTATCATTTATCCACTGAATCTTCATTGTCTCACATTGTCTTAATGAAACAAGTTCTCATGGGAATGTTATTCAATGGTGGTCACCCCTCGGTAATATCACAGGCTTGTTTTATTTTCTAAAATTACAGATTTTTGCAATGTAAAGTTTTACAGTAGAATTTAAACTTAGTAGATGACACACAGACAAGTATTTCATATTTATTGATATATTATTTTAGCATTCTATATGTCATACTGCCCATCCATTCATCCATTTATCTATTAATGAACAAACAAAAGAAGGAACAAATGAATATACAAATGAATTAATAAATGAATGAACAAACATATGAACAAATAAATGAATGTACAAATAAATAAATGAACAAATAAATAAAAGAACTACTGATTAAACAAATAAATTAATGAATGAACAAATAGATAAACTAACAAATAAACAAACAAATAAATGAAATGATTAAACAATTATCACATGACTGAACAAATAAATAAAGAAATGAATGAACAAACAAATGAATGAACAAATAAATGAATGAACAAATGAAAGAACAAATGAATAAACAAATAAATAAATGAATGAACAAATAAATGAATGAACAAATGAAAGAACAAATGATTAAACAAATAAATAAATGAATGAACAAATAAATTCAATGAACAAATACATGAAAGAACAAATGATTACACAAATAAATGCATGAATGAACAAATAAACAAACAAATAGCCAAATGAACAAACAAACAAATAAATGAATGAATGAACAAAATGATGAAAGAACAAATGATTAAACAAATAAATAAAATAATGAACAAATAGATAAACTAACAAATGAACAAACAATTAAGTGAACAAATGAAAGAATAAATAAATGAACAAACTAATTACTAAAAACAAATGAATGAACAAATAAATGGGGGAATAAAATAAACAAATAAGTAAAAGAACAAATAAATTAACGAATTAATAAATGAACGAACAAATGAACAAAAATAAATGAGCAAACAAGTGAATAAACAACCAAATGAATGAACAACTAAATGCATGAATGAACAGATAAATAAACTAATAAATGGATTAAATAAATGAACAAAATTACATAAAATAAAACACTTGGAATTAGAAAATTATATTTATTTAGTTTCTTCTTATTATTATTTTTTTTTCCTACTAGAGGCTCTATTTTAACAATCTAGGCTCAAAGTCTAAAGCGCATGGCGCAAAACATTAAGGGCGTGTCCGAATCCACTCTTGCTATTTTAAGGATGAAAAAATAAGAGTTGCGCCCCAGCGGATGGTCTAACAGGGTTGTGCTTATTGTCTTAATGAGTTATGGGCATGTTTTGAGCATAACATGCATTAAATCAGTCAGAGTCTCATCTCACATTCCTTTTAAGAGTCAGTTGCGTTACACCATGGAACATTTGCTATTTACAGAGTGGACTTTGTAAGTGTTAAAACTGAATGCTTCACTGATGAGTTAGCAGTTAAACAGACCATCTGCAGTGCAAGGATAAAGAACGAGCCTCCTCCATTCTGCCTCTTTATTTTCTCTTTTCTTTACTTTTACTCTTTACTTTACTCCTTTACTTTCGTGGATAAGGAAACAGTGTTGTACGCACTCCACTGAAGACATCCATTATTGCCTACATATTTATTTTCCTTTTGATAAGCACAAAGATTCGTTTCAAAACTATTTCTCAATTCAGTTTTGATTTCCAGCAAATGACTAAATTAACAATAATAAGTGTGGTCAAAAAACTGAGTTATATACAACATATAAACTGTTATATGTTTGAAGTTATTTCCAAACACACATCCTAATCTTATGCCTCATATGATGATGCATACGTCTCCAAAACCCAACAGGGGGACAAATCTAAACTTGTTTTTATTAAAACAAATATAAATATGCATATAATAAATAATACTGCTAATAAAAATAACATTATACAAATGCAAATTGTCATGAATAAACTGAAAAAGCCCCCTGACAGGAAGAAGGCATGGAGGTAGTGTTTTTTTTATATTTATGTAGAAAATAATCATTATTGTAACATTTTATTCTTTTTTTTTTTTTTTTTTTTTTTGATATGTAAAGATATTTGTGTATTGCTGTGCATCTTGTGTGTCTTAAGCAATGTGTACGCATTTTGGACCTGCATAGACGCATAACTAACATGCTTTGCGATGAACTTTAGTTAGTTTAGTTAACGATGAACTGCCTGCTTTTAGTTAGTCAATGGCGCGGCCTATTTCAGTTTTTCAAAATAGCAACATGCCAACAATGCCCCTTAACGCACCTCCTTTTTAGACCGGAACACCCATAAGTCTACAAAGTGGCACAACTTCTGAAAATAGCAACAAGTCGCACCAAAAACGTCTTGCACCATAGGACCCTGTTATTGTAAACATATTAAATAAGACATTCCTTAAAATTTAAAACCAAGAATAAGTGAAATAAAGCACTTTTCCTCAATGCTCTAACTTTTCTTATAAATATATATCATCGTGAAGATTGTATCACAGCCTACGGACCCCAGTCAGAGACATTAGCCATGGATTCTTATCGCTCTCCATCTTTTCAGCTAAAGGCCACACTTAGACTCATCTTTCAAGCATCTGACAGGAATCGCCTCATATCTAGCTTTTCTCATTTGAGATTACTTTTTTCTTCCTCTTCTTCACCTTTTTTTTTCTTCTCTCATAATGGTCGCTGTTAAAGTTTGGGTCGAGCAAGATGGTCCTAAATCATGACAAAAGTGCATCTGCGACCCTGAGCCCGTGAGTGACTGATTGAGCCTGATCGTGCCAAGAAATTACATTTGATTGACTTGAGAGTTTGGACGGATTGAAGAGATCCAACCCGAGGTGCTTCAATTTATTGCAGAGTAGCTGTATATGTGTGTGAGATGCATAGGTTAATGTATGATTATATACAATACTTGAGATTCTCCATAGATGTGATCCTGGCAACACGGCCCTCCAAATCCACATTAAATTACCTTCCACTCGTACGGACATGGAGGACATCCACTCCTCGGACTTGACCTTCAGATCCATTGATTACCTTATCACACAGGGATTACTGTGGCATCTACAGTGCCGCTCCTCTCAGGCCCATTTCTAATGCTGTCAGTATGGATGAGTGAAGTAGTTCTCTTTCTTTCCATAAGAGCTTAAACTTAATTTTTAGATGATTTTGAGCCTGAAGATGTATGTGGTTTCAGCGTTGTATCGATCTGTGGCGATGACCTTTACATTTATTGAGCCGTTTAGTAAATTGCCCTTGTTGTCATCTGTCTTTTTCCACAGAATGAAAGTCATTGAGGTATATACGTCATATCACTAAAAGAGTTCAGAAGACTCGATTTGTATTATGATTCATATTAGTTGATTGGTGATGAACATGTTGCAGAACAATAGCTCAATTCTTATATGTAGTTGTATGCCACTAAAAATAAAGATAGAAGTTTGTGTCTCTCATTAGTAACACCGCAAAAGCAGTGAGTGCTGATTTGGTTTTGATTTTATACACCAGTTTAATAATTAAAAATAAATAAAACACCATAGCATGCAGCCAAAATGTAAACATGAAGCCACATACTTACACACCAAAATCTTGAGACCCTAAAATTTACTCAGTTTAGATAGTATTTGGTCCCTCTCTAAATTGAGTTAAGGTTACTCAAGTTAATGAGACAATGAAATGATTAATAGGGTGATGACTGAGCACTGATGATGAGCACCTGTTGTTAATAAGCAGAAACACAGAAGAGAAACACAAAACTACAACTTCAGTCAAAGCCTTAGATGAAATCAGCTGAAATATAATGCATTCAATCTCTCAAAATCCCAGCACAGGATCATTAAGCAACTCCACAAACAGCAGCTTTACTTATTACCAACCTGTTTGCCCTTTTTTAAAGAGGGACCAAATACTCTCTGAACTGAATAAATTTTGCTTAGAGGATTTTGCTGTGTACACAACTCCAACACAAACATATCGCAAGACATGAGCGTCAAGCAGTAGCAGGCACAGCCCGATCGCGTCCAACACACTACTCATACAAAGACAGACAATGACAGGAAATATGACCCGAGAAAACTCGAGCCGAGCACAACATACTAGACAAGACAGGACTAGGGTCTGGCACCAAAACAACAATTAACAAAACCAAAGTGGCAGAATCCTGACGGCAAAACTATTTCCTGAATGAATGCACCTTTTGAACAAATCAATTGAACCAATGATTTAATTGCCTGCTAATAAAAAGGGTCATTTACTATATTTCTGATAGAACTTCTGATTGAATAAGCCATTAAATGACGCTTTTCAAATGTGTACAAATTGTATAATAAATGAAATTTTAAAAAATAAAGGTAACAAAACTGTGTTGGTTACCACTGACTTCCACTACATAAAAAAATGGTAAGATGCTTCTCAAACTATATTATTTTGTTACATATTATTTATGTTAGGCCATTTTGATCTAAAGCATTGTATTTATCATTTCTATCTATCTATGCGTGTGAAGAGTAAGAGTATATTGTACAATAACGCAAGTATGCTAGTATACTTATACACTCACCGGCCACTTTATTAGGTACACCTTACTAGTACCAGGTTGGACCCCCATTTGCCTTCAGAACTGCCTTAATCCTTCATGGCATAGATTCAGCAAGGTACTGGAAATATTCCTAAAAGATTTTGGCCCATATTGACATGATAGCATCATGCATTTGCTGCAGATTTGTCAGCTGCACATCCATGATGTGAATCTCCCATTCCACCACATCCATAGATGTTTACATTAGATGTCGCCTACCCTGTTGTTGTCTATTGGAAGGAATGCGTCAATAGAGCCGCCATTTTAGTACAGAGTAACGCTCCTTTGAAATGAATGTGGGACCAAGGTGCAGTGGAGCACTGGCCACTCAGAGCTATATATATATATATATATATATATATATATATATATATATATATATATATATATATATATATATATATATATACATAAATCTGTGATCTGGAGTTTTCCTCGTGGTCAGTATGCAGATAATTTTTTAATTATTTAAAAAATAAATATATTTTTTTTTATTATAATTTTACCAAATTTTTCTAGAATGATGGATAAGTGACCGCACAGTGCATTGCTGACAAAGAGCATGTGTTTGTGTGGATGGAAATGTATTATCCTCTATCCCTGTTAAATTTGATCTAATCCGTGTCCTGAAACACACACCCTCTCCTGCTTTCACTTCTAATGCTAACGGAGGTAGCGATTCGTTTGTGAATGAATCTCTGTTATGAATGACTAGTTCACTGAGCTGACAATAATACAAGTTTCTAGCACAGCAACATCTTGTTGTCATATTTCATTTACAATGTTTGCTTATTTTATCCAACAAAACTAGCATAAGCCTAGAACTTAGTACAAGCTGATGCTACTTTGCCTTATAAAAAAGTGACTGTATAATCATCAATAACACTTGTTAAGCACAAAAGTTCATAACATACAAAAATTAAATTTTACCTATGAAATGTTCTGCCTTTATGCTTTGTTTTTGTTTTTTGTTTTTGTTGTTTTTTTTTGCTCATTACTACACCAGTACACAGCGCTAAACTCCAGTATCTTAACATTGGCTTTAGTTTTGACTAGTGCGGTTGAATAACATTTGTGTTGGGAACCGCTATTGATGCATGCTCAGGGTCCGTATGCAATATCTAGTGTATATATCTACAGTATGCACCACATCCTAAATGTGCTCTATTGGACTGAGAGCTGGTGACTGTGGAGGCCATTTGAGTACAGTGAACTCATTGTCATGCTCAAGAAACCAGTCTGAGATGTTTCACACTTTATGACATGGCGCATTATCCTGCTGAAAGTATCCATCAGAAGATGGGAACACTGTGGTCATAAAGTAGATGTACATGGTCAGCAACAATACTTAAGTAGGCTGTGGCATTGACACGATGCTTAATTGGTACTAATGGGCCCAAAGTGTGCAAAGAAAATATCCCCCACACCACTTCACCACCACCACCACCAGCCTGAATGGTTGATACAAGGAAGGATGGATCCATGCTTTCATATTGTTGACGGCAAATTCTGACCATACAGAAATCGAGACTCATTAGACCAGGAAACATTTTTCCAATTTTCTGTTGTCCAATTTTGGTGAGCCTGTGCAAATTGTAGCCTCAGTTTCCTGTTCGTAGCTAACAGGATTGGCACCTCGTGTGGTCTTCTGCTGCTGTAGCCCATCTGCCCCAAGGTTTGACGTGTTGTGTGTTCAGAGATGCTTTTCTGCATACCTAGGTTGTAACAAGTGGTTACTGTTGTCTTTCTATCAGATTGAACCAGCCTGGTCATTTCCTTTGACCTCTGGCAACAAGGCATTTGCTCACTAGATATTTTCTCTTTTTTTGGACCATTCTCTGTAAACCCTAGAGATGGTTGTGCGTGAAAATCTCAGTAGATCAGCAGTTTCTGAAATACTCAGACCAGCCCATCTGGCACCAACAACCATGCCACATTCAGTCACTTAAATCACCTTTCTTCCCCATTCTGATGCTCGGTTTGAACTGCACCAGATCATTGCATTGAGTTGCTGCCATGTAATTGGCTGATTAGAAATTTACGTTAACGTGCAGTAGGACAAGTGTACCTAATAAAGTTGCTGGTGAGTGTACAGTAGGTGTACACTTCTTTATTTATTTGTATTTTTTGTAGATAAAAATGTAAGTTGTAATCATGTCTTTTAAATTTCTCTTTGTATGTTTTTTTCTACTTTCTTGTGAACAGTTTTATAAACTGCCCTATAAATCTCTCTCACTCTCACTTCCACTATCAGTCTCCTCTCTGTCTCAGTTTGCCTCTAACATCTTGGTTTGAAGTGGCCCTGAAGTGGTGACTTCCCAAGACACATGGTCTCACTCGAGTGAATGATATTCTTCGACAGGACTGAAATGAGATACAATATCATTCCTTTATTCCTGTAACCTCCTTCCTCGCCGCAGCAGTGCTTTAGAGACCCAGTGGGCCTACCTTATTCCTTCTCCCCTCTCTGACCATGCTGGTCCCCCAGTTCTATCACTATCGATTAAATTATCAGCAATGGATGCGCACGGGCATGAAATTGCTTTACGTTTTCTCACAGGGTCTTGCTGCCAGGCACAATTTCCCCAGCTACATTTCACACAGCAGACAGGCGAGCGGCAAAAAGTCATTTTTGACCGATTCAAGGATTTGTCAGGGAATGTTGAAGACAAGAAATGGGCCATTGGGCCAAGAGCTCAGCGAGCTATAAAAGAAACCCACTCAGAGGGTCAAAAGCGTCTTGAAAGCTCTATTTTTGGCACCATTTTCCGCAATGTTGAGATTCAGATTTAAGCAGCTGAAGATTCTCTGATGAAATGGTTGTTGTGGAAAGCAGCGACATCTCTTTGTGCTTTACTTCACCACCAACAAAACCAATTTGTACAACTTTTTCAACTTTCTAAACGAGTTTCCAAAAGTCCTGTTAGTTGTATCCTATAGCATCATGGAGCCCAGTAACCGAGAAGCTCACAGAGAGGAACTTTAAAACTCAGGGAGGCTTGAAAATGTCAAATGCGAGCCTGTTCTCCTCTTTGGCTTTGGCTGATGTTCATCTACCCATGGTACAGTGTCATTCATCAATCTGAAAGGCTGCGACCAAAAGTAAATACTCAGAGAGGAACATGAAGTCAAAGGTTAGCGCTTGGTATTGAGCTGCCTAATGCCGTCATTGGTCTTATTCTCAAAAGTTAAAAGTCAGTAGGCAGCTTCTGTGACTGTTATCACTGCTGGAGACACAGTGATAGATGATACATCAAAGCATAATTCATGAGAGGAGCAAATCTCATTGTGTGGATTATTGGAGAAAGTTTTGTTAAATAGGAAACAATGTTTTTATTAATAATACAAATAATTGTAATAATAACAATATTATAATAATATTCCCAGTACTGCATAGCTGCTGGAAGGGCATCTGCTGCGCAAAACATATCACAGAATAGTTGATGGTTCATTCTGCTGTGGTGACCTCTGATAAAATAAAAGACTAAGCCAAAGGAAAATGAATGAATGAATGAATAATAATAATATACTAATAATAATAAACAGTAATAATTGAATAATAAACAGGGCTTGACATTAACACCCGCCAACTCGCCAAATGCAGGTAAATTTCAGCTGTGGTGGGTTAGACAGCCGCTCCCACTAGCCACTTTGGCTGGTTGAAAATCATTTTTAAATTGTAGTTTTCTTAAAAAGCAGTGTTTAACAATAAGGATTGCTCAATGACCAGCGTCCAATGGCCAGCGTGAGAGATGACAAAATAACTGTGTTCGCTTGAGCAAAGGAAACCAGTGAGTACTGAATTAGAGGATGACCACTAACATGGTGAGACTATCCTCGTTATCTGACAAGGGCTTCAGTGTCGGGTGCACAGGTGATTTGAAAATCGTGCACGATCATGTTTTTTTGCACGAAGCAAAATGTGTGTTGACACATTATTTAAATTTCTTGGCTAAGAAATATTTATTTATTTTTGGTGTGGCTAGAGAAAAAAAGGGTGAATCCCTAGTGCAAAATTGTAGCTAGTGAAAATGGTGATAGCTAGTGATGTTGGAAAAATACTAGCACAGTGGCTGCTGATTGAAAAATTTATGTCAAGCCCTGATAATAGTAATAATAATATTAATAATAATAATAATAATAATTCATTCATTCATTCATTCATTCATTCATTTTCTTTTCGGCTTAGTCCCTTTATTAATCAGTGGTCGCCACAGTGGAATGAACCGCCAACTTATCCAGCATATGTTTTATGCAACGGATGCCCTTCCAGCTGCAACCCATCATTGGGAATAATAATAATAATAATAATAATAATAATAATAATAATAATAATAATAATAATAATAATAATAATAATAATAATAATGTTTGAAGAAAGAGATCAACTTTTTTTGCTTTTAAAAGTTAAATGATCAAATTGAATGCATGTTAAATTCCAGTTCACCATTTAACCATTAACAGTCATTTCATATATTTAACATTTTTAGTTTGTTCATGGTTCACAAAATATCTCAAAACATTAGACTGGGATTCAGATGTGCCTTGATAACTTTCTACCTTGCAATGCCTCTTTAGAAGGCAGCATTTTCCAGCTTTCGTAAACAGACAATATGAATGAATAATTGAGTGACATTTATTTATCCTTACCTCATTTTCAGCTGGCTTGTTTCGGTAGGCTGTGTCCCCTGTTGACCTGACACTATTTCTTTCTGAAATGAACACTAGAGGCAGAAATACGCCAACAACTTTTGTTTATTTTCACAGGTTTATTTTGTGTGTGCGTGTTAGTGGGTCTGTGCTTACGTTGATAGGTTTTTCAGTAAAAACCTGTATAAGAAGGTAAAATCGTGTGGTTGCTTTTTCAATTATTGCTTACAGTGCATCCGGAAAGTATTCATAGCGCTTCACTTTTTCCACGTTTTTTTATGTTACAGCTTTATTACAAAATTTATTACATAATAAAAAATATTACAATTAAAAACCTGAAAAATCTCATATACATAAGTATTCACAGCCTTTGCTGTAAAGCTCTAAATTGGAATTTGCCAAAAGACATCTGAAGGACTCTCAGACTATAAGAAACAAAATTCTCTGGTCTGATGAGATTAAAATTGAACACTTTGGAGTGAATGCCAGGCGTTACGTTTGGAGAAAACCAGGCACTGCTCATCACCAGGCTAATACCATCCCTACAGTGACGCATAGTGATGGCATCATGCTGTGGGGATGTTTTTCAGCAGCAGAATCTGGAAGACTAGTCAGGATAGAAGGAAATATGAATGCAGCAATGTACAGAGACATCCTGAATGAAAACCTGCTTCAGAGTGCTCTTGACCCCAAACTGGAGCGACGGTTTATCTTCAAGCAGGACAATGACACAAAGCACACCGCCAAAATATCAATGAAGTAGCTTCACAACAACTCAGTGAATGTCCTTGAGTGGCCCAACCAGAGCCCAGACCTGAATCCTATTGAACATCTCTGGAGAGATCTGAAAATGGCGGTACACTGTCGCTTCCCATCCAACCTGATAGAGCTTGAGAGATACTGCAAAGAGGAATGGGTAAAAAATTCCCAAAGACAGGTGTGCCAAGCTTGTGGCATCATATTCAAATAGACTTGAGGCTGTAATTGCTGCCAAAGGTGCTTCAACAAAGTATTGAGCAAAGGCTGTGAATACTTAAGTACATGTGATTTATCAGGTTTTTTATTTTTTAATAAATTTGCAACAATTGAAAAAAAAAATTGTCACATTGTCATTATGGGGTAGGGTGTGTAGAATTTAGAGGAAATAAATGAATTTAATCCATTATGGAATAAAGCAGTAACATAAAAAAAATGGGAAAAAAGATGAAGCGCTATGAAAACTTTCCAGATGCACTGTATTTTTACACTGAAAATTGGCTAAAACCTGTCTTTGGTGAACACATTTAATCATTAAACTAACTGTGGCTTTTGGCTGAGTTTTCATCTCTAAACTGCCATGATATGCACAATACATAAAGTAAAATAAAGTAAAAAAAAAAAAAAAACATTGCCATAGTCAGCATTTTGGAGAAATGTAATGAAATTTATTTATTTATTTATTTATTTATTTATTTATTTATTTATTTATTTATTTATTTATTTATTTATTTATTTATTCAATTGTTTATTTATTATTTTATTTATTTATTTATTTATTTATTTATTTATTTATTTATTCAATTATTTATTTATTTGTTTGTTTGCTTATTTATTTATTTATTTATTTATTTATTTATTTATTTATTTATTTATTTATTTATTTATGTTTAAAAATATAGACAGAACTGGATTGCATTTGAAAACTTTTTTTTTTTTTTTTTTTTTTTTTAAGAATGACATCTGGGATGCTTGTTTCTCCATCTGCAGCTAAAATCACAAATTCCAGACTTTAATATGATAAACTGCAATGACTCTTACCATGTAACTGTAGCTATTTGCATATCACAGTCACGTCAAAAGCACATCATAGCAGTCGTCTGACATGTTCTGGCAGCCACATTCAAACTATAAAAGGCAGCTGTGATGTAGCGTAAGATTGTAATCTGGTTTCAACCTTGGATGCTTTTGAACTCTACAAATGTATTCATAGGGCGTACATGCATGAGATTTAAGTCTTGTGAATAGTGTCCTATTGAGTTACATTTACAAAGTCAATCTAGCAGATGCAAAGCACATTATGATGCAGTAGTAACATCCACTGTTGAATTCTTGCGCTATTCTAGAACTCCCCTGGCTGTTTAGCACAGTAAACCAGATTCAGAGTAAAACATTATATATTTATTTCAAACAAAAATGTTAGTGTCAGTGTTAGTTAGTGTTTATTTATTGCTTTTTCTGATGCATAATTTGTCAGAAAAGGTCATGATGTATGTTTGAATGTGTGAATACACTGGTGGATTAATGAATCAGGAAGATAAGAGACTCTAGCAGGCCGTTCTTATCTTCCATATAAAATCAAGTCGATTCTCTGCACACTTAAGATATTTAGTTTTGCACCTGAATTACTTTGGAGCATGCTGAAACAGAAAATCAATGCTTTGATTGAGTTTTTCTTTTCACAAGACAGGGGATCTCACTGATAGAGCTTGAAGAAACAAGGGAAGAAAGAAAAGAGTAAAAATAAAAAAGAGAAAACAATTAGGTCAATATGCTCATTTATGCAGTGTCATTAATTATGTTGTGGTTGTTGCTCAGATCGTGGTTGTTCATCCTTTGATACTGCAAATTGTTTAGTATTTTCAAGACAAATGTGAGATTATTTTTATTTTATTTTATTATTTTTTTTTAAGTTTAAGTTATTTTATTTTATTTTATTTTATTTTATTTTATTTTATTTTATTTTATTTTATTTTATTTTATTTTATCCTTTGATACTAAAAATTGTTTAGTATTTTCAAGACAAACGTGAGATTATTTTTATTTTTGTTTTGTTTTGTTATTTATTTTATTTTATATCTTTTGTGTTTATATTTTATTTTATACACCTGACAGTGAGGTAGCTAGTATCCTTTGATACTGCGAATTGTTTAGTGCTTTTTTTATTATTATTTTAATTTTATTTTATTTTATTCAACACCTGACAGTAGGGTAGCTAGTATCCTTTGATACTGCAAATTGTTTAGTGTTTGTTTAGTATTTGTTATTTTATTTTACTTTATTTTATAATTTTTTTAAATGTAATTAAATGTTTGATATTTGATATATACATATATTTATTTATTTTAAACACCTGACAGTAAGGTACCTATAACGCTATAAAGATTTATTTATTTTTTTATGTTTCTTATTATTTAAAGAATCATCGTTCTTTACATTCGAAGAGTATTAAAAAATATTAATGTTGATGTCATACAGATGCAGTTCTAGTTAATATTAACCAGTACAGATGTTAGCAAAGCTTCAAAACATAGCTATTATTTAATTCATTCTCCATTTTGACATGCGCTCCCATTCCAGATCAATAAAAGTAAGGCCTGTTGTATGTTTTGTCTCCTTAAGCATCTTGTTTTGCTTTGAAAAACTCCACAGTACAGAAGTAAAATGTAGGTTGTGGTTCATATTGACATACTTTACAAACATTTTTCCCCTTGCACTCTCTCTCTCTCTCTCTCTCTCTCTCTCTCTCTCTCTCTCTCTCTCTCTTTCTCTCTCTCTCTCTCTCTCTCTCTCTCTCTCTCTCTCTCTCTCTCTCTCTCTTTCTCTCTCTCGCTCTCCCTCCTGATCAATACTGCTTCTTTTCCTGTGTTTTTAAGGTTCTGGACATTCAGGAGTGGACTGGTCATTCAGTTACCTCATTTACTGACAGATCTCATATTGATTAGGTTGTTCCTGGAAGGAAGGAAGGAAGAAGGGAGGGAAGGAAGGAAGGAAGAAAGGAACTAACGAACCAACAAATGAATGAATAAAGGAAGGAAGGAAGGAAGGAAGGAAGTAGGCAAGGAAGGAAGGAACTTACAAATCAACAAATGAATGAATGAATCAATCAATCAAATAATTAATTTGTGAACGAACGAATCAATCAATTAGTCAATCAATGAATAAAAGAGCGAACCAACAATGAATAAATCAATTAATTAACCAACCAATCAATCAATCAATTGAACTGAAATGAATCTGACTTTTTTCTGTTGATAAGAAAGGCAACATTTTTAAAGGGTAGTGTTTGGTCAAATAAAAGCTGCCCATGCATTAAAATCCTATCATTTGGGGTCATTTCCTCATAAAAGTCTGTTTTCGTCTCACAGGCTAGAGTCTCCAACAAGGACACTGACACTGGAGGCTCCTAAAGGTGTTGAAGTGAACGCTGGAGTAGGAGAATTCAAAGCTACTTGTAGGAAAGACCTCACTTTAGAGTCTTCAGAAGGAGAGGTGAGTACAGTGTGTCAAACTGTGTTTTGGAAACATGCAGATGTCAAAAATGTTTGGAGTAGCATAGCTGGGACTTTTGTAAAAGTTTGCATGTTCCGAAAGTTAATAAGATTACATCCAGTGTGCTTAATAATTGCTATATCTGATCGTATAAGTTGTGCCTAAACTGAAAAATAATTGGTAAATGTTCACAGCGCAGGGTGGAAAATGTTTGTGAACACTTACATTTACACTATCATTCAAAGTGTCAAATGTTTCAGTATAAAGATATTAATGGTTTTTTTAAAAGGGTACATTTTATAATTTATTAATTATTAATAACTAATCATTATATAATGATTCATAAAAATAAAAAAAATATAAATAAATAAACTAATTCACTTATAAAATATTTTTTTAAATATCTCAAATATATTTTTACGATACATTTTAAAAGATGAAATGTACTGTACGTACAAACAGAGTGAGAAATACAGGTGTGTTTTGAGGAGGATTGACCCCCTCAATAGACACTTGATCCACCCTGAAGGACATCAAAACAAGATGTATGGGTGTAAATAGTTTACTTTAATCTGTATCTTAAATAGTAACATTTTTAATTAAAATAATAGATGATAAAATTTACATGTCCTTAGTGTATGTGTGTGAATGAATGTGTATGGGTGTTTCTCAGTGATAAGTTGCAGCTGGAAGGGCATCTGCTTAAAACATTTGCTGGATAAGTTCATAATAAATGAATGAATAATTATATATTTGATCACCCCAATAACGACTCATACGATTATAAATACAAAATCACGCCAATCAGTCTACACAACAAAAAAATAAATAATTCAACAGTCTGAAAAAGGCAGATCTAGTGCAGCAATATACAACATAAGTGTTCACAAGAGTTTTCTCATAAAATAGGTGTTTGTTTCTACATACAGCCTGAAAATAAAATAAAATTAAATGCATAGTTTGTATTGTTTGATCTACGGTAACCTCTGAAATAGCTAATCAGAAGATACTGAAGGTCAGAATACACTAACTATCCCACAAAAACTGAAAACTCAAATACATTTTATTAATAAATTAGATGTCATTTAAATCAGTGGTTCCCAAAGGGGGGCCGAGACTCCCCAGAGGGTCACAGGACAGTGAGGGGGGTCGCTTGGCAACTTCCAAAAATCTAATTCATTTTATTAAACTATTAAAATTACCATATTTTATCCATAACCTACTGAAGAATAAAATAGTAGTTAATAGTAACATTGTTAACATGTTAATAATAAACATTAAAAAAACAACATGCAAATAAAAAGCCATCAGCCTTTCAGCCTTTTTTTTTTTTTGCGACTCCTGGGGTGATTAAGTTATATTAAAGACACAGCAATAGCATTAGAAGCAGCACATTGATTTTATGGCATGAGGTCAAACTTTCTGACACCTTTACGGCACTCATACATTAAAAATAAATACAGCCCACTGAACATTTATAAAGAAACTGAACATTGAGGATGGTTGTGTTCTCCAAAATTAAACAATAAATAGACTTGGGCCATTTGGTATGTGTGCGCCATTGTGTGCAAGGTTTATATATGTATAATCATCTCTGAGAATATTGGGGATTGCAAGTCAATGGCATTGTTATTTTGGGGGTTGAGAAGGGCTGAAAAGTTTGGGAACCCCTGATTTAAATGAATACCTAAATTTGATTTATTGCAACATGTATTGCACCAACTAAACGTTGCCAAAAAAGTTGATCCCCTCGATTATCAATGTATACTTTGCATCCTGAGTACAACTGATATTCCTTTGACAGCCAAAGCAATAATAATATTCATCACAGAACTGAAAATGTGTCATAATGTATAGAAGCTGCAATCAGGTAGCCTAAACTAGCGTAGCACATTCTTTTGAGCAATTAAAACATATTTTATGTCATGTTGGTAAACACATCATGCTGACAATCACTCATCAAGATCATTTAAAGAGCCCATATTATACATGAAATAGGGTCATATTTAGGTTGTAAGGGTCTCCAACAACAGTCTAATATGCATGCAAGGTCAAACAACACTGTCATGGGCTTATAATCTGCATTTATTTTTACCTAATTATCCCAGCGACTCTCATATGAATCGTTCAGCGATTCATTTGTACCCAAACCCGTCCTCAGCGCGAAGCTAATCTGCAATGATTGGACCGATGACAGCCTGCTGCTATTGGTCGACACTGACAGGCTTCAGTGCGAGACAGAGTGAAATGCCCAGCAGCTAATCAACAATATAAAAGTAGTCACAGTGCACACACGCTTCATAGTGGATTTTGGCTGCCAGTGGGTGAATGTAAACACAGACGATGGACAAGAAAATACTGACGACTAACTATTTTATCAAGCAAAAAGTCCAAGAACTGGCGAGGAGATCTCCTAGCAGTCTACTTGCTCTTTTCACACACACACACACACACACACACACACACACACACAGGGCCTGCGTGTCCAGAATAGAGACGGCGCGACGGCGACACCTCCCTCACCCTCCGCATCCTAAGTTACATCTGCGATTACCCCATACCCCCCCCCCAAAGCTTCGATTTTAACCGCGACAGACCCCCCAGCCGCGTCATCACGAAACACCTAATGACTCGTTATCAAGACGACTCGTTTGAAGCAATATGAGTCGACTCTTTTTTTAGATGAATCAATAGTTATAAACACTGTACACTTACAGATTTAAGCCTTAGCTGGATATTTCACTTCACTTAGAGCTGTGTGACACACTACATAGAAGGGCATTTTCAAAAACCCATAATATGGGCTCTTTAATGCATGTACAGTCACACACTAACTCACGCACTAGTTAATTCTTGATCACTAGAGAATAGAAGAAATGACACTTGTTTCTTTCTGTTCTTGTGCTTTTATTCCCTCAAATTAAGATATTTTACCTCAAAACTGAAAAAAGGATTCTTGTTGAGGCTACAAAATGCAATCAACTTAAACCAAGAAAGCTTTCTGATGAGAACAGTCACTAAGATGAAAATATTCAGCGCAAAAGCCTCTAATAATGATAACCTTAAAACCTCTGCTAGCATAAAATCTGCTTTAGTTATGGATCAAATCAAATTTTACAAGCAATTTGTGTTGAAAATTCCTGTAGATTCTCATGCTTTGCATACATTTTCATCTCCACAGAGCTGTTTTTATTGGCGGAGCTTGTGCTGTGCTCTTATAAAGAGTCTGAATGACTTATCTAAAGTTCACACGTCATATAATGTGTTACATTACACATTAAGAGCAGAGTCAAGGTGGTAGATGCGACTTCACACAATCCCGGCCGGTCAGAAATGAGTGGCCCATGTCCTCAATATAATTGCCTTAACCGAACACCTTCAGATCATTTTTCCATTTCCTCGTTCCCACTCTTGTTTTCTTCCTGTTCTTCATCTCTCTGTTTTACACTCATCCGTCTCCATCTTTCTCTCTGTACGAGCCTATTCACTGTCAGGTAATTGCAGTGTTAGTGTAATTCCAGCAGCACCTTGAACATGTTTAGATTATCCATGCTCTCTGACCCCCCCATCCCCCCCCTCCCTTTCTGCTCAAATTAGTGCCGCCATGTTGAGCTGCCTGGCTTTCTTTCTCTCTCTTTCTCCTATCTCACTTTAGTAACTGCCCAGGCTATTTAATTAACTTCCGTGAGTCCCAGTCATATATCATGCTGTTCTGTCACCTCTTCGGGTAAAAAGTTTTTCTTTTTCTTCTTTCGGGGCTGAGATAGCAGGATGGTGCTTTGAGAAGTGATATAAGGACAAAGTGGTTTATGCACAGTAAGGACACTTATAAATCTTGCATCTTTAAAAAAAAAAAAGTTACTTACTTTAGTTTTTTTTTTCTTTGTGGTGTAACAAAAACACTAAAGTTATTTGAATCACAGTAAAAAGAAGTAATTTTGGTCAAGTCAGCTATAACTCTATACTAGAGTATACTGTAACTATAACTCTATACTCCCTGCAATTGATGTGTTTTTATAGTAATGCGTGTTTTAGGTGTATTATGTTAAGGAAAGCCCTAGTGTATCTTGAAAATGCACTACTTAAAATGCTACTTTTAAAAAAATACTTGCAGTTGCCGTTTCTGTGTGGAGTTTGCATATTTTCCCCATGTTGACGTGGGTGCTCCAGTTTCCCCCACAGTCCAAAGACATGCTGTATAGGTAAATTGAATAAACTAAATTGGCCGTAGTGTATGTGTGTGAATGAGTGTGTATGAATGTTTCCCAGTACTGGGTTGCAGCTGGAAGGGCATTCGCTGTGTAAAACAGATGCTGGATACGTTGGCGGTTTATTTCAGTTCAGTTCCCCTGATGAATAAAAGGATTAAGCCGAAGGAAAATGAAAAAAATTAATATATATACAGTTGAAGTCAGAATTATTAGCCCCCCTTTGAATTTTTTCTTTTTTTTTAAATATTTCCAAAATGATGTTTAACAGATCAAGAAAATTTTCACAGTATGTCTGAAAATATTTTTTTCTTCTGGAGAAAGTCTTATTTGTTTTATTTTTGTAAGAATAAAAGCAGTTTTTAATTTTTAAAAAATCCATTTTAAGGTCAATATTATTAGCCCCTTTAAGTTATCAATTTTTTGATAGTCTACAGAACAAACCATCGTTATACAATAACTTGCCTAATTACCCTAACCTAATTAACCTAATTAACATAGTTAAGCCTTTAAATGTCCCTTTTAAGCTGTATAGAAGTGTCTTGAAAAATATCTAGTCAAATCTAATTTACTGTCATCATATCAAAGATAACATAAATCAGTCATTAGAAAAGAGTTATTAAAGTTATTAGGATTTGAAACGTGTTAAAAAAAATCATCTCTCCATTAAACAGAAATGAACAGGTGGGCTAATAGTTAAGGGGGCTAATACTTCTGACTTGTGTGTACTATATGTACCATAAAATGTAGGTGTAAGTGGTGGCTGGCAACTAATAATAATAAAAATAATAACACTGACTAACTGTGCGTTCATACCGAAGGTGGTGAGAGCGTCAAAGTAGTGTTAAAGAAGTCAATTATTTTCAATGGGAGCCAGCGGTAAGGAGCAATAAACCGGTGTGGGCATCAAGAAAAGTTGAAATCGAAGCTGCATCTGAAATTGCATACTTCCATACTATATAGTAGGATAACAGCAGTATGCAAATCGAGTAGTATGTCTGAATTCATAGAATTCGAAAAACAGAATGTGAGAAGTACTTGGATGACCTACTACTTCTGGCATAATTCTAAAGTGTGCATCAGATGGATGCTACGCTATCCCATGATGCACCATGAGAGAATTCATAAATGGGAGCGAAGTGACGCAGCTGATGCAGGTTATTCCGAGTTCCATTCATACCACTGACATTCATACTGTATAGAATGTACTTTTTTAACGGCAGAGTAGTACGTTTGTATTCAAATGCAGTACCTACTGAGCAGTAGGCGATTTCGGACACAACCCAAGTCAATATCATTAATAAATGTTGGGCAAGCATTGTTCATGAGATTTATTTAAGTAGTCAATACTGACTATTATCTTCTCAATCAATCAATCAATCAATCAATCAATCAATCAATCAATCAATCAATCAATCAATCAATCAATCAATCAATCAGTCAATCAGTCAATCAATCAATCAATCAATCAATCAATCAATCAATCAATCAATCAATCAATCAATCAATCAATCAATCAATCAATCAATCAACCAATCAATCAATCAATCAATCAACCAAACAAAAAACAAACACAAAAAAGTTGATTTAAACTGGTTTTCTGAATTGTAATAAAATCCCTGAAAATATTAGACTCAGACAACAATTGATTCAACAACTGAAATATTTCCATAGATTTTTTTTTTCAAGCTAAAATTGGGTTTAGCAGTCAAATAATAAATTATTAAAACATTAACCAGTGCATAATTAAAACTGTATACACTATTCTCATTTTGACTTTCACTAAAGTAAACATATGTCTTTTAGCTTTGTAGTGACAAGACATGAAAGAAAGTAAATAATTGTAATGTTCTCAATTTTTCCCTCTCTTCACTTGACCTTTATCTTTGTCTCTCTCCCTCTCTCCGTCTTGCTTTTGCTCTCTATTTTTCTGGCTGTCTTTATGAACAAGCTCAGTAATTTAGAACAAATGCTCATATCAGCACAATCCCATCCTGTTTGCCCCCCGTCTTTCTCTTTCTCCCTCTCTCTGTAATTCTCCAGAGAGAAGAGACGCTGAAAATAGATGCCTCTGTCAATTTGGAGAAGAGAATCAAGTGCATTAGACAGCTGAGACGAGAAATCAAATCAATGTTGTCAGCGGGCGACTCTTAAGAGGGCAATGTTAAAAAGTTTGGGGTGAGAGAATTAAAGCAGAATGGCTGACTGAGTCCATGTCCTATTGCCTTTTCTCTTCCTGCTGCCCATTAAGATCAAGGGAAATGAGAAGTGACTGCTGTATGTGCTCTGATAGCTCTCGTGAGAGAGAGAGAGAGAGAGAGAGAGAGAGAGAGAGAGAGAGAGAGAGAGAGAGAGAGAGAGAGAGAGAGAGAGAGTAAATTCTGAATACTGCCCCTTTAGTTGAAGTCATAACAGATTTGGCTTATGAAATTACAGTGTTTTCATCTATCTATCTATCCATCCATCCATCCATCCATCCATCCATCTTAGTGAGGAACTAGCATTCTAGTATTAATCAAAATAATTTGTACACAATTGTCCTTAGTGCTGCTCTTGTGCATGTACTTAAAGGTTTTTTTTTTTTCTAACTTTTTGACTTCCTGGCCTTTTCTCAAATGGAAAAGTTAAGGGTGACACAAAATCACTGGAAAGAGAAAAGAAAGAATGGGAACAGAAAATGTTGTAGTGTCCACACAGGAATGCTAAGCATCCAGGTTGTTCTTCAGTTTTTAAATCCAAACAAACATCTTCATTAGTAGAAAACACATAAAATAAATAACTGTATTATTACATCCAACTGTACAACTGTATTAAGTCCAACTATATTATATGTAATAATTACAAATATATTAACTGTAATAATTGACTGTTAACAGTCTCACTGTGAAAACGTACCCCCTGTATACATTTCTGGAGATGACGAATTTTGTAGCCAAAATTAAAACAAACGCTACGGGGCGGTATTATGCTGCCGATAGCTATTTTTCACAATGCCTGCTGACCGCTTACCAGAAAGCAAGTAAAAAAAAACAAAAGGCAAAAAATTAAATAAACAAGTAAATAACAAGGTGAGAACGTGGTAAGATCTGAAAAAATCAGCCGAGGGCTTTTCTTTTTCTGTAATGGTTTTGAAACACTGTTGGTTGGGTTTGGGGAAGTGGTTGATTGGGTCAGTCAGTGGTTTAGAAAACACTATCAATTGGGTTTAGGGAAGGGGGTAGGGGGAATCGGTCGGTCTGTCAGTCGATTAGTCAGTCAGTCAGTCAGTTGACAGCGGCCTCTGGTGGATTTAAGTGAGAACAGCAGGCATGAATGGCTCTCACGAGAGAAATTTGAGAACTGAAAAAGCGTACAGTGGCCTGGCAAAAACAAAAACTGCAAAAAACATACCTCCTGGAATGTATTTCACGCTGTCCAGAAATGTATGCAGGGGTACATTTCCACAATGAGCCTGGGTTGGAACGTTAAGATAACGTTCTTAAGGGGACAGTTCACCCTAGACTGAAAATTCTGTCTTTATTTTTTCGCCCTTCACTTGTCACAAACATGTTTTGTTTTTTGTTTTTTTACAAAATAAGTACTGTAAGCTAAAAAGAAACTGGTAACAATTGGTTTTCCTACTATGTAAGCCAATGATTACTGGTTTCCAACATTCTCCAAAATATTTAGTTAGTTAGTTTTTTTATGAATATATTTTTCATAAAGGAAATGTATTTGCTTCTTTCTATAAATGATCAAACAAAAAACATATTATTATAATTTATTAGTTTGATTTTAATAAGCCTTAAAAATGATAAAAACAAACATACCAATGAATACAAATAACAAAAGTCACAAATATTAAATATGAATATAAAAAAGGACTTACAAAAAACTAAGTAGGCTTTAAAAATAAAGCACAGCTGTGATTTTGATAATTCAGAAATTGTTTGAAATTTTTGGAATTTTTAAATTTATTTTAATTAATACATTTTTTTTTTTTTTTGGTAAATAAGAAATGCCGAGATGCCAGGCCTCCTTAAAGATTTAGGATTGAATGTTTTATTCAGTTCCTTACTAATCAAGTATAGTGTTGGTGTTAAGACAAAGTCCCTTTACGGCAAGTAATTTCACTCAGCGGCCATCTTTGAAACGCCTCTCGGGCCGTAAGCTCATGCATTCTGTCTAAATAGGGAAACATCGAATTCTTCAAAAGCTCTCCAAGCTTACAATTACCTTACATATTTGGAACCACCAATAAAATGAAACAACAACCATCTCATAAGTTTCATTTCTAAACGTCCGAATCAAACAAAAATTTTCAGGTTGCCCAATCTAATGCACATGCACACTCAAAAGAAACGAGATCACGACACCAACCTCATTTATGGCCGTTCTACACATTATCATTTTCTGGATAATAATAATCAGATCGTGCTGTTCATCTAAAGTAATCCAACTTGGTCTTGATGGTGAATCTTCTCCAGAAATGAGAGCAACTATTTGTTTTTAAGTTTGTGTGGCGTTTGAGTAATTGCTGTCATGTGATGTCCATTTGACAGGATGGACTGTACCTTGCGTTTGTTTCATGCAGATTACAAAACCAAAAAACTTTTGTTTTCAAGTGCACTTGCTTCATTTAAAAGTACAAATGTCAAGCTTTGTGTGGATATATTTCTTATGTCTGTGAAGCAAGTATTCGCTGAGATTCCAATGCGTTTGTTGACCAGCAAACTGTCATAAAAGCACACGTCTGGTCAATCTGCCGCGATCAATGATTGGCTCCTGTACTAGGAGGCGGGGCTTCATTTGCCATATTGCCTGTTACACTTTTCCCCATTCAAAACTATATGAGTGACACGTCTTGTGTATTCTATAGTCTTTGCTATTCCTCAAACTTTTAAGCAACAGTCTATATATACATTACATGAAGATAAAAATGTAACGCAATAAGTATTCTATGAAAATGTTAAACAACAGATCAATTCAACTACTGAATGACCAGATACAAATGTACAGTTGAAGTCAGAATTATTAGCCCCCCTGAATTATTATGCCCCTGTTTATTTTTCCCCCAATTTCTGTTTAATGAAGAGAAGATTTTCTCAGCACATTTCTAAACATAATAGTTTTAATAACTAATTTCTATTAACTGATTTATTTTATCTTTGCCATGATGACAGTAAATAATATTTTACTACATGTTTTTCACGACACTTCTATACAGCTTAAAGTGACATTAAAAGGTTTAACTAGGTTAATTAGGTTAACTAGACAAGTTAGGGTTGTTAGGCAAGTTACTGTATAATGATGGTTTGTTCTGTAGACTATTGAAAAAAATTGATTAAAGGGGCTAATAATATTGACCGTAAAATTGGATGTAAAAAAAAAATAAAATGCTCTTATTCTAGCCAAAATAAAACAAATAAGACTTTCTCCAGAAGAAAAATTATTATCAGACATACTGTGAAAATTTCCTTGCTCTGTTAAACATCATTTGGGAAATATTTAAAAAAGAAAAAAAAATCAAAGGGGGCTAATAATTCTGACTTAAACTGTATATAAAAGCAATGCAATGTAAACATCCTCATTACCTCAGCCTAGATCAGTTTTCATTATGGCCTAAACATCATCACATCATCATGATGCATGAAATTAAGCACATACTTTGTTGTTGTGCTTGTCTTACATGGCAGCTGTGGACCTATTGAACACCCCATTCTCTCCACCTGAACACTCCCTCTCCTTTCAGCCAGCCAATGAGGCGATGTATATAGATACATATGGTGGCGACAAGCCGAGGAGACATGGTAGCTGAAGCAGGCATATGTACGCTAATGTTTCATTTGTTTGTGCAAAGCGCCAATATGGTGTCCATTTGAGACCAGCCCTTATGCCTATGCATCTTAATAAAGCCACCAGGGTGTGTGATTGGAACAAAGTAACGAGAGAAATGCTCCTAACTAGCCCCGCCACTGAAGCAGACTCATCTATCAGCCAACAAATCTATCAGAAGCCCCTCGGTGCAGGTAGATCCTGTGAGGTTAATAATCCAACAGCCAAATTACTGCCAGCGGTTTGTTTTGCCCTTGGGTTGTTTCTGCGTGATGGCGGCAAGCTTTTATTTTCTATTATTTTGGAGTATGGAGTCCCACGGCACTTCTCTCTGCCGGTTCTTTTTTAAAGTGTGGCTCTTAAAGTCATGGGGAAAAATTTGGAGAGTTTTTCTTTTGGAGTGTTTTTTATTTGTCCAAGCTCCATTCAGATGTCTGTTGTTGCTTGTCTTTTGTCGATAGCATTTTTCGTTAGACATACTGTACTGTATGGTTGTGTGCAAATGTAAAACTGCTTTTGATGTTACATTATGGGTTCTTCGGCACATTGGCTGTTGGTACTGTTTTTTTCTATTGAGACAGAAAAAGCGAGGGCTTTGTGGTTTCTCTGAATTACCATTATGTTGTTTTCTTGAGCACTAGAGAATAAAAGCATTCTGTTTAAAACTTAAAAAGCTTCTTTTATGGCATCAAACTTTGTTTTGCCACTGGAAAAGTAGTTTTAATACCCAAACTGTATCCTATGTAAGTATACTGTATGAATGCAGACACCTTTTTACAGGGTTGCCATTTTAAGCCAAATGTCAAATTCCCTGGCTTTCACTGACTAAAAAGCTGAACTTCAATGGTTTATGCTGAGTAGTTCCTTCAGAAGGTTGCATTTATGTCACCAAATTTAATGCAAAATCTATCAAATGGCTCACAAATAAAAGAAGCTTGCAATGCTTTACATTTCTGCAGATTTTAGCCAGACACAGTTCAAGTTCCTTTCACACCATCTGCTTTAGCTGTGTTTTCATCCACCTATTTCCATGCATGCATATTTTGAAATATTGCATAAAAAATGCTTGGTGGAAATGCCAAGATGTGCATAAATTTCTAAAATGTGCATAAAAAATTATCCAATAAGAAAAGGTTTTCATAAACTATGATGGAAACATTTACTAAATAAATTCCACCATGTGCATAAAAAAATAAGTGATTTTTTTATTATAAGAGATGTGGGTCATTTTATGTGTTTACTTGTTTCTTTTGAAGTTAAAAACGAAACAATATTGTTACTTAATCTACAATTTTTTTTTTAGATATTTGGACTAAATACAAGACAAAGCAAAATAAGAAATGTGATTATTCAAGTTCTGTACCTGACTATTGTAAAACCATCATGTAGTGTTATTAAACCATCTTGTGAAACTGTATTCATATCGACATATTTATTGCAGAAAAATAAAATATCGCAATACCACATTTTTACATTCACCGGCCACTTTATTAGGTACACCTGTCCAACTGCTTATTAACGCAAATTTCTAATCAGCCAATCACATGGCAGCAACTCAATGAATTTAGGCATGTAGGCATGTTCAAGACAATCTCCTGCAGTTCAAATCGAGCATCAGAATGGGGAAGAAAGGTGATTTAAGTGACTTTAAACGTGGTATGGTTGTTGGTGCCAGACAGGCTGGTCTGAGTATTTCAGAAACAGCTGATCTACTAGGATTTTCATGCACAACCATCTGTAGGGTTTATAGAGAATAGTCTGAAAAAGAGAAAACATACAGTGAGCGGTAGTTCTGTGGGCGCAAATGCCTTGTTAATGCCAGAGGTCAGAGCATATTGGCCAGACTGGTTTGAGCTGATAGAAAGGCAACAGTCCCTCAAATAACCACTCGTTACAACTGAGGTATGCAGAAGAGCATCTCTGAACACACCAGCCTTGAGGCAGATGGGCTACAGCAGCAGAAGACCACACTGGGTGCCACTCCTGTCAAGAAGAAGAATAAGAAGAGGAAACAAAGGCTACAATTTGCACAGGCTCACCAAAATTGGACAACAGAGGATTGGAAAAAACGTTGCCTGTTCTGAAAAGATTTCTGCCGCGACATTCGAATGGTAGGGTCAGAATTTGCATCAACAACATGAAAGCATGGGTCCATCCTTCCTTGTATCAATGGTTCAGGCAAGTGGTGGTGGTGTAATAGTGTGGGGAATATTTTCTTTGTGCACTTTGAGTACCAATTGAGCATCGTGTCAACGCCACAGCCTACCTGAGTATTGTTGCTGGTGTGGTGAAAAGACCATGTCCATCCCTTTATGACCACAGTGTACGCATTTTCTGATGGCTACTTCCAGCAGGATAATGTGCCGTGTCATAAAGTGCAAATCATTTCAGACTGGTTTCTTGAACATGACAATGAGGTCACTACTCAAATGGCCTCCACAGTCACCAGATCTCAATTCAATAGAGCACTTTTGGGATGTGGTGGAATGGGAGATTTGCATCATGGATGTGCAGCTGACAAATCTGCAGAAACTGTGTGAAGCTATCATGTCAATATGGACTAAAATCTCTGAGGAATATTTCCAATACCTAGTTGATTCTGAAGGCAAAAGTCGGTCCAACCAGGTACTAGTAAGGTGTACCTGATAAAATGGTCATTGAGTGTATTTATATATCAGAAAGAAATCAGAATCAGAAAGAGCTTTATTGCCAGGTATGTTCACACATACGAGGAATTTGTTTTCGTGACAGAGCTTCTACAGTGCAACAGGATTACAGAGACAGGACAAAAAACAGATAATAAATATATATTTTTAAAAATAGAAGTAAGTAGTGAGTGCAAATATACAGATTGACAAGTGTATGTACATGTTTATTACTATATACAACGTTATATGTGCAGCTGTTATGTGCAAATTGGCATGTAAAGTGTGTTGTTAAATAAGTGTATATGTGTATAAAAGTGTATAGCAAGTAGTGATGTTGGTTCCGCAATTATTATCATCAAGTGTTCATGAGATGGATTGCCTGAGGGAAGAAACTGTTTCTGTGTCGGGCTGTTCTGGTGCGCAGTGCTCTGTAGCGTCGACCAGAAGGTAAAAGTTCAAAGAGGCAGTGTGCTGGGTGTGAGGGGTCCAGAGTGATTTTGGCAGCCCTTCTGCTCGCTCTGGATAAGTACAGTTCTTGGGGAGTAGGAAGGGTTGTACCAGTGATTCGCTCAGCAGTCCGAACTATTCGACGTAGTCTTTGGAGGTCGTATTTAGTAGCTGAGCTAAACCAGACAGTTATTGATGTGCAGATGACTGATTCAATGATGGAGGTGTAGAACTGTTTCAGCAGCTCCTTTGGGAGGTTAAACTTCCTCAGCTGACGAAGAAAGTACATCCTCTGATGAGCTTTTTTGATAATGGAGTCAATGTGAGTGTCCCACTTCAGGTCCTTAGAGATGGTGGTGCCCAGGAACCTGAATGACTCCACTGCTGCCACAATGCTGTCCATGATGCTCAGTGGGGGGAGAGCAGGGGGGTTTCTCCTGAAGTCCACTATCATCTCCACTGTTTTGAGCGTGTTGAGCTCCAGGTTGTTGTTACTGCACCAGACAGCCAACTCCTTAACCTCCTGTCTGTAGGCAGACTCGTCACCGTCCTGAATGAGGCCGATAAGTGTGGTGTCGTCTGCAAACTTCAAGAGCTTCACAGAGGAGTCTTTTGATGTGCAGTCATTCGTGTACAGGGAGAAGAGCAGTGGGGAGAGGACACACCCCTGGGGGGCGCCAGTGCTGATTGTGCGGATGCTAGATGAGAATTTTCCCAGCTTCACCAGCTGCTGCCTGTCCGTTAGGAAGCTGTTGATCCAATATATATATATATATATATATGTATGTATTTATGTATATTCCATTTAACACAGAGAAGATTTTTTTCCTTGATTTCTAAACATAATAGTTTTAATAACTCATTTCTAATAACTGATTTGTTTAATCTTTGCCATGATGCCAGTAAATAAAACATACCTACATATATATATATATATATATATATATATATATATATATATATATATATATATATATATATATATATATATATATATATATATGCATGCATGCATGCATGTATGTAGGTATGTAGGTATGTATTATTTACTGGCATCATGGCAAAGATTAAACAAATCAGTTATTAGAAATGAGTTATTAAAACTATTATGTTTAGAAATGTGTTGAAAAAAAATCTTCTCTGCGTTAAACAGAAATTGTGGAAAAAAATAAACAGGGGGGCTAATAATTCAGGGGGGCTAATAATTCTGACTTCAACTATTATATAGTTTATATATATATAAAGTCCATGACATTCCAGAAATTACATGAGAACCCTGTATTTAAAAGTTGGCCAAAGTATATGAGTGTGTCAATGGAAAGGGCATCTACTGCATAAACCATATGCCAAAGTAATTGGTGGTTCATTTCTCTTTTGCGAGCCCTGATAAATGGGGCTAAGGTCAGAAAAAAGTGAGGGTCCTAAAGAATGAATGGCAAAACACCTACATTATTTCTTCTGATTGTGTCCAAACAACACATTTTCCAAATGAAACCATTTAAATATGCACAAACCTCTTCAAACTTAGCAGTTTAATTGCGTAATTGGGCATTTTATCACCTGGCATGTGGTCTAAACATTATCATATTTATTTGACACTTTAGTCCATGTAGAATAATGGAAAACACCAGTATGCAGCTCCAGGCCCATAAACCTTTATCTCGGAGAGCTCCAGCCATCAATATGCATTAGTAAATCCAGAAGTAAATGAAACGTGCAGCAACTGCACACTAGAATTGTTTGATTGTCACGGTCATAGAGACGAGAACAAAAGAGACTGAGATTGGAGATCTCAACAATCTGCCTGTGTTTTATAGCATGAAGCGCTCCTCATCTCCAGAGCGTAATGGAGTGTGCAGTACACACCAATGACCTCAGGAAGTTTGATGACTCACCTGTATGTGTTTCTATCCTCCGCCCTTCATTTACCTCTTCACGCTGCATTTCTGAAAAAAACCCTTCCCACATTTCACTGTCTTCTCCTTCCTCGACCTGTTCACTCTCATTTGCTGCTTTCCCTCCTCCAGCTGTGACATGGGAGAAATCATGCATGAAAAAATGTTTAGACCGACTATAATTGGCCTTCCCTACACATATAAACTTGCAAGTGTTCGCGCACACACATTCCCCGATAGTGTTTCCAGAATGGGAAGAGGTTTGTAAACAAAACACCAACTGTCTTTTTTCTTTAATCCCATGGTTGACTGATAGTAATTCATACAGACACTTTCATTTGGGGAGGGTGCCATCTTTAATCCCCTCATAAGATGACCTAAATGACTTCCGCTTCGACTTCTTTCGCTTGTCTGTTTCTCTCTGTTGATCCCCCTGGTCGACCTCCCGCCCCTTTCCCCTCATAGTGTCTCTCAGTAGGGGTCGTGATAGCTGTCAGTGGGTGGTATATCATTAGCCATGCCAGTCTCAAGAAATTTCCGGAATTCCGTCTCTTGGCAGAAAATGGGAGAGTGTTTAGAATGGAATTGGATTTGAGGGTTCGTTTTGGGCCAAGGCAGCACTCACCGGTATTAGGTGACACAATGCATGAGGACACATCGGCTAACCGCATGCCAAAATAGAATTTCAGTCACTTGGCAATAAAGGGGAAGTGATAAAAGTGTTTAAAGGACAAAAATCAATGTTGTTATAGAGAATCAAGAAAGAGAGACATGTAAAACAGGTGGATTATACTTCGGTGGTGGCACATTTGATTAAAAAATTATAAATATTATAATAAACTATTGTGTCAATGACAGCATTCCATTTAAATTAAATTTTCCATAAAATATTATGCAATTGTAATATATATATATATATATATATATATATATATATATATATATATATATATATATATATATATATATATATATATATATATATATATACAGTTGAAGTCAGAATTATTAGCCACTTTTGAATTTATTTTTCTGTTTTAAATATTTCCCTAATGATGTTTAACAGAGCAAGGAAATTTTCACAGTAATTCCTATAATATTTTTTCTTCTGGAGAAAGTCTTATTTATTTTATTTCCGCTAGAATAAAAGCAGTTTTGAATTTTTTAAAAACCATTTTAAGGTCAAAATTATTAGCTCCTTTATACTATATATTTCTTCGATAGTCTACAGAACAAACCATCATTATACAATGACTTGACCCATGAGGCAATTTGTTCCGGCCCTCAAAATAGTGTGACCAAGACATCAAAAATAATTTTAGTTCAGTCGAAAAACAGCCGCTATAGTTATGAAGTGACGTGCGTCTGTTCAATACAGTACGAGCTGCAGTTGAAGGCTGCGCAAAGCGTGAGTCACCTGACATTAAGCGAGTGAGTGGCGTGACCTGCCGAAAACATTGGGATGCTTAAGCTTAAAGGCTTCTCAACTCACAAAACGAAACTGCTGCAACTAAACAAAGTTATGCCACCTGTGCGCTAGTTTATAGTTCCAAGATTATACCGAGGCTAATGCGCACGCACAGTGGATTACTATAGCAGCGGGCCGTTCACATATTGTGTCGTTTCCGTGAGCAAGTTCGTTATTTCGGAGCGGAGTGATGCGCTCGCGCCTTCCACACACACCGAGTAGAAAACATCTCACGCCGTAGCAGTGAGAGTTGTGCTTGGCTTTCAGTCCTATGTAAACAAAAGACACGTTAGATGAATTATTAGAAATTATTAAAATAATTATGTATGTATGAACGTAGATTATAATAACAGTTCATTTAAATACTTACCTAATATAAAGCTTACATTTTTATTAGACGTGATAAACGTGAAACCATGATTATTCTTCAGACTATAATCGTACCACCAAAATCTATAATTGTTGCATCCACAATTGTTATGCAGTTAAAAACATAACATATGAATGTGTCTGAATTTAGAAGAGGCCTACTTATGCAATGCACTGCTTTTGTTTTGCTGTGAAATACAACATTTGAATGTTTGTAAAAAAAAAAAAAGCCATTGCAGGGATGTTATGTAGTTTCAAAATACAACATATTAACATTTTAATGTAGAAAAATACAACTGGTGACTTAAGGAGCTAAAATAAAGCATATGGGCTCTTATATGCTGTTGTGTCGTCACTCATAATGCAAGTCATATCTCTCCGGCCCCTCATTTGGGATGCTTTACATGAACTGGCCCCATGACGAACTAATTGAATAGCCCTGCTTTAAGCTGTATATGCTTATTTCACACGGCCGCCATTTTAAAACACGTAAGCGAGGTTGCGGTGGGAAGAAACCCAGAAGTATAGGATTAGTATTGTAAACATTGCAACAACATGCTGTGGACTACAAACCTCCAGCTGTTGCCGCGATTTCAAAATGCAGATATGGTGTAAACATCGCTTTAATATCATTCAGTTAAGTTTGATTTAAACAATTATATAAAAAAACAAGCAAGGGCGATAATAATTCTGACTTCAGCTGAATATGTATATTTCAGTGCTTCCCACACATTTACTTGGGTGGGCCGTCCAGGTATATTAACGGCCGCCCAAGTATATTTAGTCACACACTTTTATTTTTTCTTATTATTATCATCCTTTTACACTTTTATTGGATCCACAGAATATAAACAAACACCCGCAAGCGATTGAGTAGTGGAAAATCTTCTCTCCTTTACTCGTTTCATACTGCTCATTCTGTGTGCGCATGACCTGTTAACACTTCCACAGACCCACAGAGACCTTTTTGTCATGCCAATAAAGCAACGTGAACTTGAATGAGAGATTTTACCTGTTAGTTGGTGCACATGGCTCCTGAAAAGCATAAAAGAGAAATAGTGGATTTATTTATTTATTTATTTATTTATTTCAACAGTCTTTTTTTTACTTTAACCCATTGAAAAGAAAAGGTTTAAAACAGATCCTTAATAAATAAAAATAGTGTTAAAAATCTAATTATGTTTTGTTTGTCGCATATCGTTATCTATTTATGTGATATGGGTAAAAGATGTGTTTCAATTCGGCTACCACTACAGGTATATTTCAAACCTGTGGTTCCAAAGCATATTTGTTCCAATATTCACATTTACAACTGTCTAAATTAAATTTGATTGCATTAAATAGAAATAACATGTTGGATCTGCAAACAAATAAAGAACTATTCTCAACTCTAAATTCACTTTTCAGAGCCTTTTCTCAATTGTTTTTTAATCAACTGGTCTCATAGATGTCTATTGTGGACTTGTAAATGCATTGGTAGTTTAGCAGGTGAAAATGTCTGTTTGGGAAACTAAATTATTGGTTTCATCCTAAGTGGATTAAAAAACATGGTGATGTTTAATTAGCATGTGCTTAATAGTAGCAATTTTGACTCGGTGAGTGTTTTATTGAGTTATACATTTTAATCAGTTTTCATTTTCATGAGCCAATGTTGAGATTGATCTTTTAGTCAGTGCTACTTTCTGTTGATGGATGAAAGAAAACCTCACTCACCTCATTGTAGTATATCTGCCATCCAATAAGTCTCGGCTTTCCGATTTTCCAATATTATGTTGTATATTGAATGGTATTATTATTTTTTTGTTTGTTTTAAATGTATCATATCCCATGTCTGTCAATCATTTAATGATTAGTTCACCCAAAGTTTAAAATATGTTATTAATTAGTCATCCTCATTTTGTTATAATACTCTGAGACCTTTGCTCATTTTCAGAATGCAGATTAAGATATTTTCAGATGAAATCCGAGAGCTCTCTGATCCTCCATGTACAGCAACCAGTCCCAAGACATTTAATGTCCAGTAAAGGAACAAAAAGCATTGTCAAAACATTCCATGTGATTTCAGTGTGTCAACTAAGGACAATGAACAATTTTGTGTTCCAAAACAATGTAAAAACAACTGTTTGCATGTGCTTGACGTTGAAGACATAAGTGAGCAAAGTAATTTTCACAATGTACTTGTAGCTTCGTATGATTCCAATTAAACTCCTGAAGTCACATGTAATGTTTTGACAAAATTTGTGGTTCCTTTTTTGTACTTTGAATGTCTCAGTTCAGTTGCTGTATATTAAAGTTGAGGGAACTCTCAGATTTCCTTGAAAATATTTTAATTTGAGTTCTAAATATAAACAAAGATCTCAGTGATGTGGAAAGAAGGTGAGTGATTAATAACACATTTTCATTTTGGGGTGATCTAACACAAGTGATGTGGAATGTGTGGCACGTTTGTTGCGAAAGTGCAAAATTTGCCTCAAGTATATGGTGCAGGTTTAAATACCCCATGAAATTAAAATAAAGTTTACTTAAATGTCAGTATTATTCATTTTTAGGATATCTATAAGCTAGTGTTCCCCAAACCAGTGATGAAATTTACATTTGAAAGATATAAAACTAATATAAACATGTAAAGCTTGTAGTCACTTCCACCCAAATGGATCAATGGTTTTATTCAGGTCACCTTACACTACAATTTCTCATCACATTATAACCAATGAAACGTTTTCTAGTATCTGACATGCCCCGCCTCCTCCAAGACACTTCTCATTTGCTTTTCGTGTGATGCGTTTAAGCTCAACCACTGGCTGTTTCTCAATATGCGTTCTTGAGCGATCTTGCATCCTCGTGTTCTTGTGTAATGTCATCATCAACCGCCAAAGTTCAGTTCCAAAACTCAAGACGGCAAGAACGGACAACGCGTGAAAGACCGAACTTGCTCGAGAAGTCCCAGAAGTCATTGCGATGGGTTAAAGGAGGTTGGAAGCACAGCATTTTAATTAGATTCATTATTAAAGTTTAAAGAAATAACTTCTTTATCTCAGGAGTTTCCCTAAATGAAACAGTGAAAGTAAACATTACCAAGAAAATATTAATAGAGGCATAAACATATTAAAGGTGTAAAGATTAAAATCGGTTTTATTTGTATTGTGCAAAGTATATTTGTTAGGTTTCTGTGCATGTTATACAAACATTGAAATATAAATGTATGAAGATTTTGTGACCATCAGGTAGAACATAGCATCTCATTTCTCACAGGACACATTCTATGTTCTCGTGGTCTCCAGAGTTCGTTCTTCCAAGGTGACCTGGCAAGACCGTTCTCCGCAAGAACACGAGTCTGTTCTCAGCGTTCTTAGAATTGAGAAACAGCCACTCTCACCAGTAGGGCGATGACGAAACAAAACCCTATTGGCTGTTTTTTTCTTTAATGGGAGGAGCTACACTATGTTCCACCGTATCTTCTTGTTTCGTTGAGATTACGCCAAACATAGAATGAAAATGCACATTTCAATGCTTCACAGGACCTTTATATAATTGAACTCAAGATGAAAAATTTTAAGGGTATACTGGAGTGAGTATCGCAATGATCTGCGATTGGTGCGAACCAAGCATTACAGTACTTTTTATATAAACAAATTTCAGGAGAAGCATGCACAGTTGTGGCAAGGCTAATTCATTATTGACAATCATTCTATTGTCCAATCAGAATGAGACCAAATCCTTATAAATAGTCAAACATGTCCTATCTTCGTTTTCTCTGGACTTTTGGTGTCTTTCCACCACTCCAACTCCACACCTTTAAACCTGAGTCCTATGTAAAATTGGAAAGGGGTGTTCTGTTGGTGGCCTAGACCAGGGGTTCCCAAACTTTTCAGCATGCGACCACTAAAATAACAATGCCAGTGACTTGCAACCCCCAAATTCCTCAGAGGTGGTTATAAATATACAAACGTTGTGCGCACATAGGCCTATATAAGCTTGTGGATATGCTTGTGGTTATATGGGCGCACTATAGGCCTATATAACCACAAGCATATTGACAACACAAAAAAGTGCAACAGTCTAACAACCATATAGTTTTATAGTCATTTTTTCATTCATCAGACAGAAAACATCCCCACACACACTACCCTAACTCACTCACTCACTGATTTCAGACTGAAAAAAGTAAAAAAATTTGGTGGAGAAAAACGATTTTTGTGCTAATATAAGAGCAGTTGAAACAGACCGGTCAATTTTGACCGGGAACACTAAAGTAAAGGGCAGGATGTGAACACGACAGGAGGGTTAAGATCAGATTTCTTTAAAACACAGCGATCTTCACTCCCTGGCTGAGATACGATGTAAAGTGAATATCAGACTAAACAAGAAGCACTGCAGTAAACTCTATTTTTCTGTGCCATGTCTTTAAAATATGAAAATTAGTTTTATCAATGGCATGTCTGCGCTAGCCTGCTGCTAATGACGGTGCCTGCGTTTATATGGTCTTTTGTCTCTTTTTACACTTTAACAGCCAAAAGAATGCTTAAGTCTGTTTAATTGATTATATTTTAATTGCATAACAACATCGATGCTGCAAAAGCAACCATATAAAATTGAAAATAGTTACATAAAGCTCTCACCGGAAATTCATCACTGGCTGAAAAACACTAGCTATACATATAGTCCATTTGCATGCTGTTGTTGTTTTTACTATTAAAAGCTGCTATTTTTATATTCTGTGGGTTTTATTAAAAATATGATAATTCTACTTGAATAAAATTCATTTGACTTTTTTGAAATCACCAAGCGACCCCCTGTCAGTGTCCCACGACCCTCCAGGGGATCCCGACCCCCACTTTGGTTCACTGGCCTAGACACTATGCTCAGACCCCTATTTCTCTCTCTCTCTCTCTCTATTTCTATCCTGACAAGGGGAATAAAATGAGTTTGGAGCTCTCTCCACGGACAGCATACCAAATATTATATTCAGTCAGATATCTGTAAGTGTGTACTCGTGAAAGTATGTTTAAAAAAGAGGTCAGTATGTGGAGAACAGCCAGTCCTTAACACATTTGACCACTTGCAAATTCTCCAGAACTTACTGTGCTACATAAATGTACAGAGGTTCTTGAAATGTCCTTGGGAATATTATTTCCTTGGTTTTTGATAGCAAACATTATGCAGTACATAACAGCATTCAACTTGTATTCATGTGCTCACACGAGTACATCTCTCTGAAGACATTGTGTGTGTGTCGATTGTGTAAAAATCAAGTTTGCATTTGATAAGTGTTAAATTGAAGTTAGCAGGGCATGTGGAGCGAGCAAAATGGAAAAACTGACACAGCAAAAGGCTAGGGAGACAAACAATGAGAGTCAATACGAAAGACTGATAGTGAAAGTGGCTGCACACTGTCCTGCTGACAGCAAAGCATCATGGGGGCTTGTTTGTGCAAATGTTTATAGAGATACGCCCTGTCAACACCTCAGATACCATTACTTACAGTAATTAGTTCTTCCTTGTTGGCATCTTCTCTCTCATCCTCCTTTGTTTTGTTTTATGTCACACACTCACATCGTTTGAGTTATGTTAAAGATTATTTGGCCTTTCTTAGCTGTCAGGACCAACAGACTTTTTGAACTGATAAACACAGGCATCAACATATTTATAAAACAAAGGGCAAACAGACTTTTAATAAAATGTTGTTCATGTCGCTGGAAAGGTTTTTTTTTTCTCTCTCTCGCGCGCGAATCTGGAAATGAAATGCGCGTCCTTTGAGAGGTATTGTTGTTGACTGTGACATGGTAGTATTATGTTGTAGGTAGTCATATTTTGCATCATGTCGTTAGTGTTTCTTAAGGTTTGGACACTTTTCCAGGACTTGCGTTTTCTTATGAACAACACATTTTTGTAAAATTATTTTGGTTGCCTCTGTATTCTGTTTACTAAAAGTAATGTTGTATCTTCAACTAAATTTATACATCTATTTGTTCTATACTTTTAAAGTGTTGTAAAGTGTTCACAGTAAATCTGCTAATACAATAATAATCGGTAGCTTACAAACTAGAAAAGCTACTTAAAGTCAGAATGCATACACATCATATTTCATAAAAAAGCCAATGAGTATATATTATGTTATTCTAGCAATATGTTTTTGGAACAGAACGTTTTTGCAAACACTTGTTGACGTATTTTGCTAATGAACTCCTGAGTACACAATAAAAACATGATTTCTGAAAATGGATAAAACAGAATTGTCTGCTTGTGAAAATGAACTCTTCATACACACACAAACATCATTTGTTGGACATTGTTTATAAATCAGTTTTATAAAGTAGCTTTCTTTCTTTCTTTCTTTCTTTCTTTCTTTCTTTCTTTCTATAGCCACAGTATTTGAAAAGCTATATTTGGTTGAAAAATACTTATTTAGTTTGATTGGGATGATTTTGTAGAGGAATAGAACATACTGTACATAAGATAAAGAGGTGTGAACCTACACTGGTCTCACGGTTCGGTTACGATTATCATGCTATCAATTTGGTTCAATTCGATATCTCGGTGAATCGCGGTGCATTGACGGTGCTTTCCATACACAGTTTTATATTTTCTTCACAGCAGCAGTTCTTGTATTAAAATATATCAATATATTTATATTTACATACTAGTTGTAATACAATTTTGTCATTTAATACAAACAGTCATATATATAAACTGTACCTTTAAACAACACAAGCATTTATAGCAAATAATATAAACGAATGTAAATATCCTGCTCGCTTTCTGATCCTTGTCTACCAAGTTCTCTTACACCCCTTTGATTGGTCACACGCCAACAAAAAGGGCTGCGATTGGCTCTTGCGCGCTGCACTCTTCACAGATGAGTGACACTGATAAGCGGAAGCGATGATCACAGTAGTGATGGGAAGTTCGGGTCATTTTACTGACTCGGACCTTTGAGTCTTATTCATTGAGATGAACGAATCTTTTTTAGAGTCATTTCGTTCTTTTCGTTCAATTTGCCAAAATATTATTAAAATGTTACAAGTTGCTTTCAAACTCATCTACAAGTAGCCCAGACATTGACCACACTACAAACAAGTCATAACTAGAATGCTATGAGAAAGAGAAAATCAATGATGAATCAAATCCGAAAACTAATGAATCAAATGTCTTTCACGCGATAAACGAATGACTTAAACCCGAAAGAAGACTCTAAAAATAATAACCAGTTATGATTATTACGGAACCAATACCGAATTGTCCGCATCTGCATCGTGGTGCACCGAAGAAACAATTGATTGTGACACCCCTAATAAGATATAATTAAGAAATTACAATTTCCACTCCAAATTTCCACTCCATAAACCTAGTCAGTGTTTCATCAGTGTTTTTTTAATGAGCATATATAGGCATAATAGGCATTCATTTTTTTAATGAGCATAATTCTAAATTACTCTTGTTATGGTTAATTATTTAGAGTCTTTGATTGTTGTTGTGTATCTTGCACTCATTTCCTCACCTCTACCTACCTCTCCTCCATTTTTCAGATCTATCTAAATGCAAACTCAATCCGACTTGGAAATCTTCCACATGGGAGCGTGGACCCTTTGCTTGGCCCAGGAACAACGTACCCCAAACAGACTGTGTACGAGGTGTGTGTATGTCCCAGTGGCAAGCTGTATCTATCTCCTGCAGAGAGCTCCTCCACCTGCCAGACCACCAACAGTGTTTGCCTCTGGAGCTGAGGAAGGTGGGTGGGCCGTGGACCACCCAGCACCAGAAAGGCCTTCCTTCACCTGCTCTCTCTTGCTCCTCTCCTTTTTCTTACACTTTCTCCATTCTCTTTCATTTCCTAACCCAAATTTTTGTTATGCTTTTCCATCTGCCCATCTGAGCTTCCAATTTCTATCTATCTATCTATCTATCTATCTATCTATCTATCTATCTATCTATCTATCTATCTATCTATCTATCTATCTATCTATCTATCTATCTATCTATCTATCTATCTATCTATCTATCTATCTATCTATCTATCTAGTTTGTGTTTACATCTGAAAGACAAGTTTTTTGTGTTTGCTCACCTGCAATACGTCTATCAGACATCTCCTTTCAGATGTTAAATAGATGTTTAGACTTTAGAATGTTCATAAAACAGATCTTTCAAATACATTTACCAAATCTTTGTACACAGCAAATGTTGTCCAGACCAAACACATTTTAAAATATGTTTTGCAGGCATATACTATATGTGCTATAGGAAGCCACAGATGCTAGCTGTCTATCATCAACACATGTTTGTCTGTCTATATGTATCCGCCTACATTTAGCTGGCTGTCATCAGGTGCATCTGTTTATCTAATTAGCTACAGTGGCTAAATGCTTATCATAAATTTATCAATCTACTTGTCCGTCTGTCTATTTAGCTACAGTAGCTAACTATCTGTCATAAACACATTTGTCTGTCTTTATCTGTCTAACTAGCAAGCAAAATCAACCTACAGTAGTTCACTGTCTTCAGTGCATCTATCACCATTACAGCATCTGCTAATTGTAATACCTCTCTTTTGTTTTTCTATCCATTTTTCTGTCTCTCATCCTAGCTACACTCACTTACTGTCTAACATCAGTGCATCTACAGTATCTATGTACTCTTCTGCCTAACTATGTCTATCTATGATAACTACAGTAGCTAACTGTAACATCAAACTATGTTGCTCCATTAGCTAGCTGTCTATCAGTGCATCTATCTATGTGTCTGTCTATCTAGCTACATGGACTAGACGTCAATCAGCATCAATCTACCCATCTAGTTAGCTAGCAAGTAGCGGCAGTAGTTAGCTGTACACTTGTCTGTCTATCTACTGTAGCTACAGTGGTTAGCTGTCTATAATGAAAACATCTATTCTATCTTTATTTTATTTTGTCTAACTAGCTACAATAGTGATCTGTCTACCTGGTTGGCTGCTTTTAGCTGGTCGACCAGCCTGGTTTTAGAGGAGTTTTGGCCATTTCCAGGCTGATTTCCAACCATTTCCAGCCTGGTCTTAACTGGTCAGACTGGAAAATGACCAGCCTAAACCAGCTGAAACCAGCTTGACCAGCCTGGTCAAGCTGGTTTTAGCTGGTTATTCCAGTCTGACCAGCTAAGACCAGGCTGGAAATGGCTAGAAACCCAAAAATCCCTCTAAAAACAGCCTGGTTGATAAGCTAAAACAAGCCAACCGGCCTGGGCTGGTTTAATCAGTTTTTTTTTTTTCAGCAGGGTATCAAAATTTGTTGCTCCCGATGTCTATCAGTGCATATATTACCAATCATCAGCGTCTATCTACTTATCTAGTTAGCTAACTAGCAAGTATCTGCAGTAGCTAGCTGTATATTTGTCTGTCTATCTAGCTACAGTGGCTAGCTCAAAGCATCAATTTTATCTTTTTCTTTGTCATTCTCTCTAGCTAGCTACATTAGCTAACTGTCTATCATCAACACATTTATTTTTCTAGCTAGCAAACTATGTTGCTCCATTAGCTAGCTGTCTATCAGTGCATCTATCTATGTGTCTGTCTATCTAGCTACGTTGGCTAAACGTCAATCATCAGCATTTGCAGTAGCTAGCTGTATATTTGTCTGTCTATCTAGCTACAATGGCTAGCTGTCTATCATGAATTCTTCTATTTTACCTTCATCTCTGTCATTCTGTCTAGCTTGCTACAATTCTGGCTAGCTGGCTAACTGCCTATCATCAACACGTTTATCTGTCTAGCTAGCAAACTATGTTGCTCCAGATGTCTATTATTATTATTGCATTGATCTATTTGTCTGTCTATCTAGCTACAGTGGCTAAACGTCAATCATTGGCATAAATCTACCTAGCAAGCTTCTATTTGATAATTTTCTCTGTCATTCTGTCTAGCAAGCTACAAAAGCAAGCTGTCAATCATCTGTGCATTTATCTTTCTATCTATTTTTCTCTCTGTCTATCTGTATTTCTGTTTGTCTGACTAGCTATACTGTCTGTAATCAGTACATCCTCATATCTTTCTCTCATTGACCCTACATCATCCTAGTCCCCTTTAGTTGTTTCTTTTTCTTTCATCTAATATCGCCCTTTTGCCTCTTTCCATCTTCCTCTTCCTCTTTGTCCTCTCAAGCAGAAATCAGGAATCATTAGACGTATCTTGGCTCGGTTGAAGCCGCATCTTCCCAATCTGTAAATGGAGCAGAAACTATCTTGTTTTTTTTGTGTGTGTGTGTTTTGTTCCTCTTATTTTTATATGAGCGTCTGACTCAGTGGAGGATTGTGAATGTGTGCCGGGACGCTGGACTACACTCGTGAATGAGCACACACACACAATACACGGTGACCTGCAAATGAGCGAGTGTTTTTTTTTCTAAAGAAGATACAAAGGTGCCTTTGCTACTGTTAGTAAAGCACATCACCTGCTACTGTCCCTCCGCGTGCAGTAAGACTAACCTCTGCTAGGACTGAACGAACCTTTTCCTCACTTTTAGTTCATGGGACAAACATAAACTTTGATAAACCGAAAGAAAAGAAAACTCTCTTCCCTCTTGGATGTTTCTTTTTGGAAAAAAAGCACAAGATTATGCCATGTATATAACAACATTAATAAATGATAATAAAAAGAGAAAGTTTATTTTAAGAATTTTGTATTCAAGAATGCTTGATAATGTTTCTTTTAATATGTTAGGTGTCATTATTTTAACCAAATTAAGCTGTTGGATTGTGTTTAGATCCTAACTACAATTCATTCTGCCATTGAAAACATGGGGTGGCATACTCTTCTCCCAAATATATGGATTATATTATTATTTTTTAGCAGTAGAGTTATTATGAATTTATTTATTTTGTGTGCGAGCGTGTGCGTCTTGGTTATCCCCTCCACATGATGTAGTGCAAAAATCAATATTGCAAGTTTATTATCAATCTTCATTGTTACATTATTTACTGTTTTCAGTGTTTCAGGCCATGGACCACTGCACTTGGGTAAATTAAAATATGATTTAGAGGGTCATTTCTGCAAAAAAAAAAAAAAGATCTCACAGTAAACTGCCAGTATGAAATAAACTTTCACAACGTGTTATGGGGGAAATGATGCCATTTGGAATTAAATGTGTTTATTCAAGAATAGCTCCTGAAATATACTTTCATATTAATAAATTAAATGATAATAGTCATTCATATAAAAAAAGAAAACATATATAATTCCAAAGAGGTTAACTAACTTATTGTACAGCAGTAATCCAATAACACTTCTGTTTATGGCTGTAATAAACCTCATTGTGACAGTTTTCTTGAATTGCGAGACATAGAAAGTATTATAATTTTATTTAGTTCTTTTTTTTGGGGCTATAGGAAATTAAAAGTGGAAATTAACTGAATCAAATATGTTATAACTGAAGCATATCATTTATGTTTAAGAGCTCAGCCATTTTTCTTTCTTTCTAAGAAAAAAAGAAAAATGGCAAACAATCTCGGAACCACATATGCCCTCACAAATGTTCATAATACGAATAAATCTGACCAGATTTTAGAATAACACTCTGATTGTTATTCTATAAACTTTAGAATGACACCATATGGACTATTGTACAATAGTATTGGGTGCTTAGGATCAAAAAAATAACGATTTATTTAATCATTTCTTGTGTTAATGTTCTGTAGAAGAAAAGATTTCTTAAACTAAAACAAATATATATATTTTCTTATAAATTCTATGCAATGTGTTTGATTGTTGTGCGGTTGGAATATGATTCAGTTACATAACAGGTTGAATTAATGTCCTAGATTTTCTTTTCATCATAACTCGGCGATTATAACATCAGAATTAAACTGGCTCGTGAAATGAGTTTGAAAATAAACATGAAATGATGAACACATGCAAATATGTTTATTTGGGAAATTAATGATCTTGGCATATCTCTCTTTTCCTTGCATTCACTTGTGCTTTTTTCTCACCAATTTCAGTGACATTTGGCAGAGTCCAATGGAGTTGATTTATTTTCTGTGAAGAAAAGTAAGGACATATGTTGCTTCATCTCCCTGCCTCTGTCTTTTGATTTCTTTATTTTCTGTCCTTTTTCTATCAATTTTTGACTAGAATGGGAAGAGGCAGGCAGAGGCAGTCTTTGAGGCTTTCGGATCAAATTTACCATGAAATAGAACATCTTCATAAAAGGATGAGGTCAGTGCTTTGGTTAGGACTCACTCCTCTGGCACCTCCACTCGCGTTTGGAAAAGCAGAGAGGTCTTATAAAGCTTATGAACTCTGGGAGAAAAGCTAAACATCAGAGAAGAGTGGGGCCATAAAAAAATATTGATTCATTCTTCACTGTATTTTGTGCTTTTAAATTCTGGCCCACTATTAAAATGTGTTTTCAGTGTAAAATAAACACCCTTTAGGGTTTTTTTTTTCATATGTACTCATTTCCATTTTTTTTTTTGCACTTTATTTGCCATTTTATGTGTTTTAAAATGGATTTTTGAAGATGGACTTATTAAAGCTGTTTCAAAGGGCTTTGAATTAAACAGTTTGCTGAGTCTTGAACTTCAGATTTACCACAACTTGACATCTGTAACAGTGTTTGGAATGTGAAAGATTAAAATCTGTTAGGAATTAGTAAGGTGTCTAGGACAAAACAGTTGTTCACTGAGTTAAAATCTTTTCACTTGTACTGAATAGCATCTACAATGTAAAACCCAAAAAGTAAAGGTAACTCAAACCATTTGAGGAAACTGATTGCAACAAACCATTTAAGTTCAAAAACTAATCCTAACGTTTACAGTACTCATATAGATTATTTTTTGAACTCAAATGGTTTGAGATGCCTTAACTTATTGGATTTTACAGTACTCAGTTGGTTTGAGTTCTCTTCATTTATTGAGTGTTACTGTGCTCTGATTGCTTCGTTTACTCAAATGGAAGTTCACAGTACTCATTAGGATTAGTCAAATGGTTTGTTGCAATCGGTTTCCTTAAACGGCTTGAGTTACTTTAACTTTTTGTGTTTTACAGTGTACGTGTGGTGGTGTATCTGATTTTTATATAACACATTAACATATAATACACTTAGTTAGGCCTGTATGTAATAACTATAAGTGCTGTCAAAGGAATTATCACGTTCAAAAAAAAAAAAGTTTGTACACATGGAGGTATTATGTTTATTATATGCCACCTTTTTTTCTGTTTTAAGCCAGTTTATTGAACTGTTCCCTCTTTATGAGCAAAATTGTTTAAAGTCTATAAAAGCTGTTTGGCATTTATCGTTTTGACAAATTTAAACAATTATAAACAACAGAAAACAGAAATATTTTTATGTTTTAATAGCGATTGCTGTGTAGAAGAATCACTTCCTGCCCTTCATCTGAGCTTCTCACATCATTAATGACGTCATGTGAAAGCAACCTATCCGCTTGTTAAGTCGTGAGGTATGGAATGCTGTTTCCGGGTCCAATCCGCTACTCAATTGAATTGAGAAAATATTAAATTTTAGTCATATTACACTTTAAAGTGAATTCTATATAAAATTCTAGTGTACACATCATTTTCTGGACTTGCTGCATCACAAATACTAACATTTTAACAATTTATGAAAAACTTTATCACTTTCTGGCCATTAGGTATGAATATATACCTGTGATTTTTAAAAGTAATACATCGCTTTGTAAACGTTTATTATTTGATGAGTCTTCCCATAGAGTTTAATAGAGCGATTGGACCCGGAAGCCGCTTCGCATGATGTCACACTTAACAAGCGGATAGGTTATCAAAAATGGTATTATATGACCCCTTTAAAACCCTGCCACACATGCCTATTAACCTACTGATGGACCAATTGTAGATTGTAGGTGTTTACCAGCAATGCAATTTCAGGTTTGGCTTGATCTTCAAATCACACCAATAGGTTCAGTTTTGCTTCATGTATATTACTGAAGCAAAACTGATCCTACTGGTGTGATTTGAAAATCAAGCTAAACCTAAAATTGCTTTGCTGGTAAACACCTACAATCTACAATTGGTCCATTAGTAGGTTAATAGGCAGGTGTGGTTCTGTGGCTTCGCCCTTTTTGGCCTCTTAATACAGTATGTTTTCTCTGTTCAGTCAGAGATCTGTGAGTAACAACAAACACTATTTTATAGTAGAAATTGAAGTGTAATTTTAGTTGAAAGCAACACTGTGTGACGATGCTGTTTTCCAACAATGGAGAATGGGATCCAGGTATACACAATAAAATCATATCCAGGCAAAAGAAAAAAAAGAGAATCATCTAAAACAGGAAACTACTGAACAGGAACAAATACATGTGTCAGATTCATGTAGGTCAACATTAGAAAAAGAACATCGGAACACAAAGCTGCCTTCATGTGTTGTTGTCAAACTCCGACTTCCCACTTATGAATTTGTCATGTTCAAATGCTTTGTTGTGGAAACGATTAAAGGCGGCTATACATGGTTCAAATTCTGATGGTTGGAAAATTGTGTGGACAAACACTCATGAATCAGATACTCATGAATGACTACACATGTGAAGTATGGCTAATTATTTGATGACTTGTTTGGGCTATTCTTAAAAATCGATAATATTTTTTCTGACAACCCAAAATTTGCCTTGATTTATGCAAGCTGTCTTTGTTTAGGTGTTTGTTTGTAATGAATTACAGTGATTTTACAGTCTTTACTTTATCTCAACAGCCGTGTGTCAGTAAAATTATAAAAGAAGACGCTTCAATCCCGGTTTGTGGATGTTAAATTAGGTTTATTTTGTACATTAACATAATGGATATCCATTCAGCAGTGGATATTAACATGTATCCTGTCGTGTTTGCTGTGCAAAAAGAGTGCAACAGTGTGTCTGTGTGTGAACTTTGTAACGACATTGTGTGACTCATCATTGCAGAAAGGCTTGAATTATCTCTACAACAAATACATCAAATAATCATTGGGAAAGTTCTTACTGTAGTATTTCTCACAAAAATTAGGTGAGATCTGATACCTTAATGTCTGTCACTGTGCTGTTTATCTGACACAGCCAGAGATAGAGACACTCTGACAGGCACATGGAAATGGTGGGTGGGGATAACTAGCACTAAAGGCACAGGCAATAAAAACAGCTATATTGTGTTTAAAGCAAAAACTTCCTATATTCTATAATAAATATACATAAAATATAATCATATGGGTGTTTTGAGATGAAACTTTACAGACACATTCTGGAGACACAAAGGACTTATCTTAAATCTTAAAAATGGGGTAAAATACAAGCCCTTTAAGCACAAAATTGCTTTGTATGATAAGCAGCCACTAAAAGACCTGAAAGTGGACCGTAAATACACAGAAATAATGAATTAAATAAACATAGGTGCCAGAAAGTAATGTCCAAGGAAATTGATGAGTGGCTAAAAACAGAATAAAGGAAAATTAGGTCACATAATGGGCCGAATAAAGTCCATAGCTGTGGGACATCCATGCTGAATTTAGGATAACTTTAAGCCAAAGGTTCAGTTATTTTTTAAAAAGCAACATGTAATCCGACATATTTGCAACCCACATGTCAATACTTATCAAAAAAATATAGTAAAAACAATGATATGGCGTATTATTATGATTATTATTATTATTATTATTATTATTATTATTATTATTATTATTATTATTATTATTATTATTATTATTAGGGGCCAAGCACCCTGTGACGTCAATTTCCGTCATGAAAATGTTTTCACTATTTTGATTTTTTTTTTTTGCAAAACCTATTTTATTGAACTCCTAGGCCGTGTTCGATTTTCACCAAAATTGAATCACATGACCTACAGACCATTCTGACCAAATCCTATGGAATTCAAGTTGATTACACCAACCGTTTACATTTAACTTGCGAACAAATCTAACGTAGAGCTTGCAAAAATGAACAGTTTGCATGTTCTCCCCGTGTTTGCGTGGGTTTCCTCTGGGTGCTCCGGTTTCCCCCACAAGTCCAAAGACATGCGCTATAGGGGAATTGTGTAAGCTAAATTTGTCTATAGTGTATGTGTGTGAATGAGTGTGTATGTATGTTTCCCAGCAATGGTTTGCGGCTGGAAGGGCATCCACTGCATAAAACATATGTTGGAGAAGTTGGCAGTTCATTCCACTGTGGTGACCCCAGATTAATAAAGGGACTAATCCGAAAAGAAAATGAACGAAATAATTATAATTTTTATTATTATTATTATTATTATTATTATTATTATTATTATTATTATTATTATTTATGTTAAAATTGTTATGATACTTATTTTTTGTGGAATTTTTCTGTAAGGCGTATTTTTTTTAATAAGACTTAAATGAACAGTATTAATTTGAAATAGATTTGGGTTTTTAAGTCTGTACTGTCACTTCTGATCAATTTAAAGCAGCTTTGCTTAATAAAGTAATATTAACTTTTGAAAATAACTTGCTGACTCCAATCTTTTGAACAGTAGATGTCAGATAAATGTATTGTTCAACATTCTTGTTCTTTGTTTAAAATGACATTCAGATACCATTTGTCCCTGTTCTAATTTGTTTTTTATTATTATTATTATTATTTGTAAATAATTTTTAAATTGATATTTACATTTTTATATAACTCTGCTTGTATCCCCCAATCAAAAAGTTCAAGGAAAAACTTGTTTTAAAATGATATTCAGAAAAATGACACATCAAATATCTAAAAGTTAGATGTAGATGTGTTTACTAAAAAGCACATGCAGCTCATACTTTATTAAGGAAAAGAAATGTATGACAATAATGACAAAAGCTATTAAGCAATGAATAAAAACAATAAGTAATGCCATTAATAATAATTATGATGATAATAATAATAACAGAAAGAAAGAAAGAAAGAAAGAAAGAAAGAAAGAAAGAAAGAAAGAAAGAAAGAAAGACAGATAGAGACAGACAGACAGACAGACAGACAGACAGACAGACAGACAGAAGGATGGATGAATGGATGGATGGATAGGATTATTTAGAGTATTTAGGATTATTTTGGTCATCTGCGGGGCTCTTGGCTGTACCGCTTTCAAGTCTCAGAGAATCTTTGATGTCTAACGTAACATGATTCCTGGTGCACATCTGCTGTAATGGCACAGAATAGCGTAGAAGCTAATATGAGCGCTCTCAGGCATATTAAATCAGATTAGGCAGGCAATCACCTGAAACAATGTGTCTAGCCAAGGGCCACACTGCCCCATCAGAACCATTCAACTGCCGCCATTTATTTAATGTAATAGAATGTAATTCAGATTGTAATTTAGAATGATTAATTGCATTATACTGTAAGAACATCAGTGATCCCAAAGGAAAAATCAGAAGAGTACTGTCACTAATATTTGTCCGAGTGTCTGTTTTATGTTTATGGATAAAGCACACATCTGGGTGACTCTCGAGGACATGCCTGGAATTCCAGATTCTTCTCTTTTAATTTGTTTTCTTTTCTCTTTTTACTCAGCCTCTCTCATTTAATCACAGTAAGTAAAAATAATACAATAACAGACTGTTGACTGATGTTCTCATTATTGATTTTGTTTACAAAATTAACAAATGTGCAGGGTGTGAATAAATCTATTAAAGCTAAAATAAAATCTCAATTTAGTCCACTAAATGCTGACTTTTCTCTGTAAAAATGTCACACTAACATTTTCATGTGCCTAACTATCCACATTCTCCCATCTTCAGTAAAAACAGGCTGATAAGCAGGCGGTATGAATCATTAAAGTTTATGACTTCAGACATTTCAGATGCCAATTCTATCTTCTTTCTCCCTACAGAAATAAAATTTGATTAGATATTATAAGGTCAACAAATATTGATGCATCCATCAAATATTATTTTCCAAGCCTATATCTTGGAGTATTGCGGTCCCCACAAGAACTTATTTACTTGGATTATGCTGAGGGGGTAGAATCCAAAGGGATGCAAAAGTTTCTTCCTTTCGTAAACGTTTTAAGGACGATTTTCATTTATTTCAATGAAAATCATTATCCATTTTAGAAAAAAAAATACCAGCACAAAAACTCATATTTTTTGGTGTGGTTGGAGATTTTGATCTATCTTTTGATTGCTCTTTGTGGAAAAAAATGAATTTGATAATGCTGAACTGAAACCCTCAGGTGTCCTTTAACACCATATAGGTTTATATTATTCAGAGAAAGCTATACAGTTTATGCTACAGCTTCTATATATACAGTCCTTCTAGAGGGAACGTTACTTTAAGCTTCCAATATAGTGAAGATCAAACAAGCATCTTCTATCAGAAGACTACCAAACCTTTTAGAAATTTATGTTGTGAATGCATTAGATATTTCAGAGGCTTTCAGTCAGGTTTAGATCAGGACTCGGTGCAGGCCATTTCATTATTTTAATGTTTTTAAGGAACTTACCCATTTTGCTTTGTGACATGAGGCAAATTGTCCTGTATGAAAATTTGCTAACTGATTGGTTGATGGATGCAAAGGAACCACATGTTGCTTCTGATCGACATTTACATATCATACATGCTGTTAAAAAGGCTCAACTCTTGCTACAGAAAACATTGATGAGAAAACTCCAAAAAGTTAAAGTAGACATCACATTTAAATCACTTAAATCCCACATTAACCATATGTTGCTGATACTTCCAGTATGTTGATGTACTTTCAACTGAAGTGGAATATTAAGTAGAGGGTGGACTCTCTTTTTGCACATCAATTCATAATAGCAAACTAATAGTAAGAGAGGTGTGGATAAGAATAATGTGGCTGAAACATGTCAAAAAAGAAGTGTCGCAAATGGTCTTGATTGGAGAATATCAAAACAGAGTTGCTGTTTTTTTGTGTGTGTTTTTTTTCAGTGGATTACTGTTGTAATAATAATTATAAATATGAAATATTATTATACTAAATTAATAATGTGTGCTAGAAAAAAATAAACCAACTGATTAAAATGTTATGATTTGATTGAATGAGCATTATCAGATGATAGATATGGGTCAGTAGGGGCCTTCTGTGCCTACTGGTAGGCTCACAAGGCTATTATCATCCATCTACATGGTTAATGAGCCATAGACCACATACAGCTGTGGCCGGAAGTTAACCAGGTTTATTTATATTATTTATTAAATGTCCCATTAATTGTATTTTTTAACGTCTTCCCCTACCCTAACCCTAAACCCAATGGTCACAGTAATGTAAAAACAGATCTGGATTTGGAGTCTTCTCTATTAGTATAGCTGATTAACCATGTGGATGGATGATAACAGCCTTCTGAGCCTACTAGTAGCACAGAAAGCCCCTACTGGCCCATTTCTATCAGCTGATAATGCCCTTTCAATCGAGTGATAACATTTCAATCGGTTGAATAAACATTGTGATTTCACACAGACTTTAAATTGACCAACTACTTTTTGCTTTATGTGATAGGAATGGCCTTCATCTGGTTAAAAACACTCATATTCTTCTAAATCCCAGTATCTGCTGTAAACTTTTTTTTTTTTTTTAAATCTATAAGCGTAAGAATGAAAAACAACTTTACTGTGAGTAAATCGAGGCTCTTAGTAAGCTGTTTTAACTCCAAATGAACTTCATTTTGGCCTGTTGTCTGAGAGTTTGAGAGTCTGAGAGTTTCAGCAAACTCACATTGACAATATATGTAACTCATGTAATATGCATATAACAATAAAAATTTTAATCCTTACATTTATATAGCGATTTTCTGGACACTCAAATCACTTTACACACTTTTGGGGGAATCTCCTCATCCACCACCAGTGTGCAGCACCCACTGAGATGAGGCAACAGCAGCCATACTGCACCAGACAGCACTCCACACACCAGCTGATTGGTGGAGAGGACTTTAAATAAAACTAAACAATCATTTCAGATATTAGTGAATTAGAGATTGTTATCTACAGTAATTTTGATCTCAAGAACTGGTACAGTGTAATCTCAATATCAGGCCAAAATTAGGTTCATTTGGAGTTGGTTTTTAGGTTAAAATATCGAGCAAAGGGCCTCGATTCAGTCATAGTAAAGCTGTTTTTCATTTTTACTGAACGTTTATGCACCGAAAGTGGCGAGAGCGTCAAAGTAGCCGGAATTCATTTTCAATGAGAGCCAGCAGCGTTAAGTGGCGAGGAGCAGCGTGGCGCTTCCTCACCAGTGTGAGCATCGAGGAGAGTTGAAATCAAGTTAACCTTATGGTAATGAGCTATGACGTGGTTCGGCGGCAAGCAATCAGAATGTAGAAGTCCACCACTTGAGAGGAGTCCACACTGAAAACCCTAATAAGTTGACTGAACTAAATTATTGAGTAAACTCGTTGCCTCAATTTACTTGAGTGATGGAGTCTCCCAAAACTTGCATATTTAAGTTTATTTAACTTGCCGGTTTTGTAGATTATACTTAAATTGTTCAGTTCACCAAACTTACAGTGTGTGTAATAATATAATATGAAAAAGTGTTTAAATAAATTTGAAACAAAAAATAAGTAGCCATTTATTCACATTATGATGAATAATTATACCTGAAGCCATTTGTTTTCTGATTTTAAAAAAAGACCTTGCTCTTAAAAGATTGCACATATTAGAATTTTACAGTTTGTAAAAATGACCTATTTTTTTCAAAGGATGAATTATGATTTTGAGCTCACTACACTTGAAATCTTAAGTTTATTCTTTTTCATGGTACATAAGTTAAATTAACTCATATTTTTAAGTGATAGGACCAAAATGCAAAAATTTAAGTTATGTTCAGTCAACTTTACTTAATTGTTTAGGTAAAGACAACATTAGGGTTTACAGTGCCGAGAACACAGTCACTGTGAACTTTGGTTCTGACCACAGTCGTTCCCAAGGGTTTGATTATTGCGGTCGCCGGATTTCCAATTATTTGCAATGTTTTCTTACAGAAATATACATTAAAAAGTTACTGGTGAGTTACTGACGTGCGTTAATGTTATATATATATTTTTCTTTAAAAAAGCAGGAATCTCATGTGACAGTACAAAACAGTATTGCTGCTTCAGGATATTCCAGACATATGGACACATTGGATAATTAAGTGGAGCAAAGCCACACCACATGCAACTTGATCTTCCATAGTTAAATGAATTTGATAAAAAGTATGCAGCATTTCACGCTAGAAAGCATGTTTTATGCAGGAATGTAACTGATATGATGTACTGCAACGGCTTCTTTAAATACGAGATCAATTTTGCGAATTTTGACGCTCTCATTCTCGCCAGGATGGCCAGAGAGACCTTTGACGCTCTCGCCGCTTTCGGTGTGAATGTACGGTAATGGATAAAAATACGTTTACATAAGATACTGTTAGCTAACACCAATAGAAAGAGGCTTTTGGGAGAATGTTTTCCTGTCAGTAACAATTTAATGTTTAAAGCACAGTTAAGAAAGTGCATTACATGGTAAATGCATCAATATGGCAACCCAATTTTTATTTCCAGCCCATCATTCCCCTCTTTTCTCCTCCCACTTTCCTGTCTATAATCTCCACTGTCCTGTCCCATTAAAAGGTCAACCCTTTCCCTTTGTTACCCTAATTTTGGGAAACAGAGGAAGAGGGAATTTTGACATTTTCACAGTATGTCTAATATTTTTTTTTCTTCTGGAAAAAATCTTATTTGTTTAATTTCAGCTAGAAAAGCAGTTTAAATTTTTTCAAAATAACATTTTTTAGGTCAAAATTGTTAGCCCCCCATAAAGCTATTTTTTTTTCGATAATCAGAACAAACCATCGTTATACAATAACTTGCCTGTTTACCTTAACCAGCCTAGTTAACCTTATTAACCTAGTTAAGCCTTTAAATGTCACTTTAAGCTTTAAGTTTTGAAAAACATCTAGTAAAATATTATTTTTATTTATGTAATAACTGTTTGATCATCCTCCATTTGTTATATGTGTTTCTTTTTAATATACAGGAATTAAGAGATTCAAAATGAGAATAGTTCATCACATATAAAGCTGTGAACTTTTCAAGTCAGCCGTCTTGCTCTGTTGTTGTTCCGCAGAAACTTTTAATCACAAATTCTGGTTGTGGGGTTGAAGAAGTTATTCTCTTTATGTTTGTTCTGGTTGCTCGGTTCATTTATAGCAACAAAGGTACTTAAAAACCAGATCAAAAAGCAGCACGCAAGCTCAAGGGCAGAATATTTTCAGAAGTTTTGCTCTTCTGAGTGCTTTGAGACTGAAAGTTGCTTTTACTTTGTCTCTGCCGTTCCATCTTCATGATTCTGACACTGTCATTGTAATATAAATGACTTTATCATACACCATTCTTTCAGATTACATTCTCTCCAATGCGGCTTTTAACATTTCCCTTCTAACAGGGGTGGGAAGGCTGTTTTAGGCTTCTACTTTCTGGATTGTTTATCGTTGTCACATACAAAACTGTAATTTATGCTCAGGCCCACACAGAATATGAGCCTGGATAAAAGCTCAGCAGATTTTCGGTAAAATTGGAACAAAATTCCATTTAGTGAGACTGTCATTCACACATTTCTGCTTCACATCATCTTGTCCTTGGATATTTTTTAGGAAATATATTTTGGGCATTTAGATATTGCTTTCATTTATGTGTACATAAATACATTTGTATAATAGTGAAGTATAATTGTGAAATAACAGCAATTTGTCAGAGAACCAGCAATAGATCTAATATTAGCCACTAATATTATCTACTAATCAGTGTAGTTCTAGAACTTCCAACTCAGTATAACGCAGCTATACGCATGTTTCACTAAATCTCACACAAATCAGATCCATTTGCACATATATTAAAGAACTCAATTTAAAAACACCTCATGGCTCATTTAGTTTTGGATGTGTCTCATATCATTTTAAACATGTGGTTTATCATTCTACAAATTATGCTGTAAAGTGAGTGTGAAAGGTTTAAATGTAGAGGAAAATGTTCTTTATAAGAATATAGTAACTTGGTTTAGTGTGCTTGAGTTCCCTGATATCTCATTTGGAATGCACCAACAATGAATGAGTCAGCAAATCATTTGTTCTACATATTGGCTCAAAACTCTAATGCATTTACAAACAAATTATTCAACCCACTTCATGAATGGGTCACTGGACGAATAATTCAGCTGATTCATTATTAAAATGGTTGCTCATTTAAGAACAAAACAAATAAATGATTTCATGAAATAATCTATGAACAACATGAAAAAATTATTTATTTAGGAGGAATAAAGCAAGAGAGTAACTCCATGAATTAGTCACAGATTCCTTAAAAAATGCTGTTTCAATCAGGAATCAAACCACCAGTTTGTTAGTGCACCTCTTGGAGAACTTACTACGGATCAACATTATTGCATTTTCGTTTTAACACATAGGTTTTGTTATGGTTGTTCAAACCACTCTGACTTATTCCACCTGTGGAAACAGAGCGTTTTGAAAATGTTGAAAACATTTGAATGTTGAAACAATTAAAAACTAAAATTTTAGCTTAGAAAGCCTGTTGTTCCTTTTCAACTGAACTGAACACAAGCTTTTGAAAATTAGAAGAGACTGTGAGTCATGGCTATTCACAATCTTGAAAATGAAAAAAGAAAGTAGACAGTTGAGTGAACTAACTGTGTAATGCACCTTTGGATAGCATGGTGGCAATACTGTTGCTTCACAGCTAGAAGATCCCGGGTTTGAGTCTTGGTTAGTTCATGATGAGGTCTTTCTGTGCTGAGTTTTCATTTTCTCTCCGTGTTCACCTCTGGGTTTCTTCAGGGTGCTTTCCAAACACAGTCTAAAGCAGAAATGCCAAAAGTAAGGCCCGCAGGCCAATGTTGGCCCATGGCAACCTCACATCTCAGAAGATAGCCGTCACATCTGAGAAGATAGGGAGAATGATGGGAATCCTTCTGAGATTGCCAATTCAAATTTAATGTAACCCTTTGTTTGTTTTATTGTTAAAAGCTAAATGAAATTAAGTGTTTCAATCAAATGGTGCAAATGAATCAGATTTTGTTTAACCCTCCGGTCGTGTTTACAACTTAAAACACTCTATGCATTTGAACATACTGTATAAAAGTGAGGATCACCTCTTTCATTGAATTTTAAGTGTTTTAATCAGCCTTGTTACGTCTGTGGTGTTCCCGGTCAAAAGTGACTGCCATAGGAAATGAATGGGTATCAAGACTACATTCATCCATCAAACTTCATGCTGAGTTTGGTCTTTGGTTTTCCATTTATTTTTTACATTACATGTTTATTTTGTAATACATTTTCATTTGTATTTTGACTGCAGTTATTTTATGCCTAATTCTATAAATTCATGTTAAACACTACTTTGAGACATTGTTCTCAGCTAAATAAAATAAAATTTGGTGGTGAAAATAGTTTTTTGTGCTAATTTAAGAGCAGTTAAAACAGACCGGTCAATTTTGACCGAGAACACTAAAGTAAGGGGCGAGAGGTGAACATGACAGGAGGGTTAAATGTCACACTGTCACCCGACAATGCTTAGACTTTGGTAAGCAAATCGAGTCAAAGGCAGATTCTGCTTGACTAGTGTATTCAGCATTGAACTCCACTGTGTTATAAATGTGATTCTTTTTAGAACATCTGAAAAGTTATACTGCATTAGTTATAACGATTTAAAGTGATGTTTTCTATTTATTTAGAAATATTACTAAAATAAATTACGAAATTACCCATGGAAACTTTAATTTAATATAGTTTGATATATTTACCTTCTGCCCATAGCACTCAATGATATTTTTGACCCTTCATCAGAAAAAAATTTGAGCACCCCTGGTCTAAAGACATGCAGTACGAGCCTGATCTCACGTGAAAACCAAACTGTTTTATGTTTTGTCAGTTTAGTAGCTAATTTGTACAAATTTAGTTCAGTCAAACAAAAACGTACGATTTTAGAGGAGTACCCCCCAAAACCCAACCGCCATTAATATAAGCAAATCGTACTAAATTGTACAACTGAGATCATACCAATTCATACTAATTAGCCACTAAATCTAAATCGGCTAATTATAAATTGCTGTGAGATACTGTAGCGTTGGTAGTACACATGTGCACTGTAAAACCCAACAGTCAAATGAAATGAGTGTAGTTAAGGGAGTGAGTTCCCTGTTATCCTGAAATCTCATTTGGAATGCACCAACAATGAATTAGTCAGCAAATCATTTGTTCTACACATTCGCTCAAAACACTAATGCATTTACTAACAAAATATGCAACCCACCCCTAAACCCAACCACCATTGTTATACATAAGCAAATAGCACTAAATTGTAAATGAGACCATACCAATTCATACGAATTAGCCACTAAATCAAAAAGTTATGAATTGCCGTTAGATAGCGTTGGCAGTACACTTGTACACTGTAAAACCCAACAGTCAAATGAAATGAGTGTAATTAACTCAAAATTGACTGATTATTTCTACTCATTTGAAAAGAGTTTTGAACTCATTATTGAAGGTAATGAGTTAATTAAATACCTCATTACTTCAACGTAAATGGATTAAGTTCACAGTACTCATATAGATTCGTTTTTTAAATAAAATTGTTTGTAGCAAGCGGTTTCCTCAAACGGTTTGAGATGCCTTAACTTATTGGATTTTACAGGACTCAGTTGGTTTGAGTTCTCTTTATTTATTGGGTTTTATATTACTGTGCTCAAATTGCTTCGTTTACTCAAATAGATTAAGTTCACAGTACTCATTATGATTAGTTTTTAACTTAAATGGTTTGTTGCAATCGGTTTCCTCAAATGGTTTGAGTTACCCTAACTTTTTGGGTTTTATAGTGTAGATTAATTCGATGAAGTAAACCGGCAGTAGTGTGTTTGTGTTTCCCAGTACTGTGGGTTAACAAGTTTGTGCTCTTTCAAGGCTGGGTTGTGGCAGTAAGAACGTCTGCCAGTAAAACATAAGTGGTATGTAAGTGGTTTATTTAGCTGTGACAGTCCCTAAAGAAGGCAATAAGCCAAAAGTGATCGAGGGTGAGTATTGTGCCTTTGTTGGAACTAGTTTCAATGGCTCAAATATAATACATGATTGATTGATTGATTGATTGATTGATTGATTGATTGATTGATTGATTGAAGATTTTTGTGTACTTTTTTAAAAAGATCACTTGTTTCACAAGTGTTTTGTTTATTTACTGTTGTGAATTGTAGGACCTTGATCTCTGCTCTGTCAACTTTAAATGTAGAAAATTCGACTTTATTTATTTATTTTAGCCATTTAAAATATGAATAAGAAATAAAATAGAGAAAAACATGTATGTAAAATAACAGAAAATGAACTGGCAGTAAACAAATACTGGCAATATACAATACCATCCCATACAATAAATCAATTTAAACTGATAAAATTGTTAATAAAAGTCACTTTTTCAAACTTTTAAAGGTTAAAAGTTGTTGAAAGAAAAGTCAAGGTCCCATAATGAAATTCAAAATAATTTTTTACAGTGTACTAGCACCTTTTTGCTTTCTGATTGGCAGATAATTATTTGATATATAAAAAATATCCCCTTAAATTATCAGAGGGGGGAAGTGATCTAATGGTATCATAAAATCCTCAGAAGTTTTTGGTCCATTAGAATATCTTAGCCTCAGGTAGAAAGATCAGAAGCTCAATAGCAGACAGGATTTCATGTGCCCAGCATGATGCTGCCATATGCTTCAGACTGACACTTTCAGTGTGTTTAATATCCTTATTTAAATCAGCTTCCACTCGCTTTTGTTCTTGACATAAAAAAGTGAGAATCTCAAACTTTAGAGCTCAGCGAACTCCATGACTGCTCTGTCTTTAGAAATGGTGCAGTTTCAAATCTCTGTTGGATTCTCACGTCCAGAAGGAAGTTATGTATAGCCTTTGATCATTCCCACCACCGTCCTGACATGGGGATTGTATAAATAGATGATACTGCTTTACCATTTTTTGGTTTGCCCTGCTTTCTAGCCTCATCTGTCTGTGTAACCACAGCTACTTAATTATTTAAGCTCAGAAGAAGAAAGTGATGTAAATGACTTGTGTAATCAAGAGCCGTTACCTGCTAGTATTTAATGAACACCATACAGTAAAAAAAAAAAAAAAACAGGCCCACCAGCCATTTTTGAGGCCACTGTGATCTTGTCATCATTATAGCAATTTCAATGATCACAAACATGCTGTTCCCTGCAACCAAATAGGTTTATTTCCATACATATTTATATAAACCCTCAAGACAAACAGTAATATGTCTGCTGAGATTTTAAAATGTGGATCTGATGGACACTTTACTATCCCATAATGCCATGGAAGAGAAAATGTCAAATTTGATGAAAGAACTTATGTGAAATCACATTACAGTAATACCATTGTAATACAGCACATTATATATACAGAAATTTTTATTTTAATGGTAGAAAAATTGTAGTTATTTTCTCTTTTTTGCAAATTCTGCTCCTTCAGCTGTAATACATTTACCTGTATTGGGGAAGTTAGTTAAAAAAAAGTAACTAATTACTAATTAAATTCTTGCAAGTGCATTTAAATTATATATGAGCAATATCACACGAGTAGCAGTGCGATGTGACTGTAAATCGACATTGGTGGGAGCTGTGCCTTAGTATATCACGAGTGTGATATTGCGTTTAAACAACAGTTCAACGGCATAATCGTGTGCATAAAAAAGAAAATCAAACACGGAGAGTCTAAAACTCTTTTGTACGAGAAACTACTTTCTTCTGCCATTCATTCACATCTGCAGCTGACGTCAGAACAGCAAAAACCATTGCTACTTCACAAACATCGCTTCAGAGCTAGTGTTTGAATGATTCTCTAGCGTAATGTCTAGTGATAACTAAACAGGTCATTTTGCTGGCATTTTAAGATTATAAGTATGAACACCATGAAATGCCATCAGTCTACAGAGATATCCCAGTATTTTTCTGTTGCAATCGGGAGATCACAATAATTATTCCCGAAAAAGCAGCGCGAACACTACCAGATTACTGTTGTGTTTGCAATAAGGAAAAACGCTAAACACATGCGGGCATTTCTTCTTTCTTTCTGTTTACTAAAATAGTCTGCAGTACAATGTAAAAAATGCGGGGTTCCACACAATTCATTTATGTTGTCCCAACACAAACTGATTAAGTTAACTTAAGACTTTTAACAAATTTATGTGGACTGAACATAAAAAATATTAAATTGTCCCAATGAAATCTCAAGAATTGTGTTGTTTTAGCTAATTCTACATAAGTAGTTTGAACGAGCAGAAAAACAAAAACAAATTGAGTGTAGCGAAAACAGGAGACTCAATTGAAACAGAAATAGAAACAAATAGCCAACCAAAAGAGTGGCCAGCACAAAAATACATTAATTCCTAATATGCAAGTCCCATCTCACACTCAACACACAACAATTACTATGGTATAAATACAGCACTACAACATACAAAAGAGAGAGATTGACTTAGAAAGTCATTTACCAGTTTAATAATGATTTGATCAGCTGTAGTTTAAAATTACACTGAGTTTTTCTTCCTCTAAGGGCTTATTATATTGTCTCTGTCGCCATCTTGTGGATTGACAACATCAACCGTCTTGCTAAACAACAGTCTCTCAGAAATTATAAATAATTAAAATAGGCACTATCCTTATAAATAAACTGCATAGTTGCAATGTATACAACTACATTCTCAACAAAAAAAAAGCCTTAAAAGTAAATTATGTTGTCCAAGAGCAGCAGTATTTATCAAACTGTAGAGTCCCCTCTGGTTGTTGTTGTATGTGGTAATACACAAGTGAAAGGTGAAGAGGCTGGACGAGTGCTTTTATTTACAGAATGTCGCACAACTATCAGCCAATCAGATTCAAGAACCAGACAGAACTGTTGTATACACAGTTGAAGTCAGAATTATTACCCCCCCCCCCCCAATTTCTGTTTAGCAGAGAGATTTTTTTTTAGCACATTTCTAAACATAATATTTTTAATAACTCATTTCTAAAAATTTATTTATCTAAGATTTATTTTATCTTTGCCATGATGACAGTAAATAATATTTGACTGTATATTTTTCAAGACACTTCTATAGAGCTTAAAGTGCCAATTAAAGGCTTAAGTAGGTTAACTAGGTTAACTAGGCAGGTTAGGGTAATTAGGTAAATTGTTATATAACGATGGTTTGTTCTGTCGAAAAAAAAATTGCTTAAAGGGGCTAATAATTTTGACCCTAAAATGGTTCATAAAAAACTAAAAACTGCTTTTATTCTAGCCAAAATAAAACAAATAAGACAAATAAGAAGAAAAATTATTATCAGATATACTGTGAAAATTCCCTTGCTCTGTTAAACATAATTTGGAAAATATATAAAAAAAAGAAAAAAAATTCTCAAAGGGGGCTAATAAGTCTGACTTCAACTGTATATATATACATTTTTTTTTTATTATAATTTCTTAGAGTAGTGTCAGGACCCAGTTTGATTATTATAATTATTTAGACCCACAGAGTGTACCTTAAAGAGTTTAGCATGCAAAATTCATAATAATTTATAGCTAGTTAGCAAAACCTGCAATTGATATCTCAACAATAAAATTGCAGGGCTATACGCATAGAATTCATAACATTACATTCTGCAATTCTGATGTTATTTGACCTGCCATTACCTGATGATCTATCATAATCCTGGTGCCCTGCCAAAATTCATATAGAATATTTGATTTACTTTCTGATTCAGTATCGCTTATATTACCATCTAAATGTAATTATCACAGAACTTACCACCCTTGACTGTAGTGATTTATTTACAGTAACACTATTGCAGAGCAGGTGTCCATCCACGCTTCTCTGACTGAAAGCATCTCCATTCGCTTCATTCATGTGAGTGAAATCCCCCCACGCCAAACTGCTGCACACGAGCCAAATGAGACCTTGTTGGCATCACGCCTACAGACAACATTTATTACTGACACTCATTTACATGTTTTTCAATTACGTTTGAAGAACCCAGTGCTGACCCATAAACACATACGGCTCAATCCTTCTTCTTTAGCCATTCCACTGAAGTGTTGAAGATGTTGGCTTATTTTTTATTTATTTAATTTTATTTCCAGAGGTATGTGACTTACCCTTCTGAGTGACTGCAATTTTTGTCATCGCCTAATTGAATGCATCGACCTCGGCATCAGGCGAGATGAGGGGGAATTGAATTATGATCTGCTGTCCCTGAAATTGCCCTTATGATTTCTAGTGGTAGGGATCAAGGGCTCCTGGAGGGTTATTATTGCACTGGGAGGGGGTTGATGGGGGGGTTGGGGAAAGGAGATTTTGAGTAATGATGATCAAACCTTCATTTGTCTTTCATCATGTGCCATTGATGGAGACACTGGGATGAGGAGGGAAGAAAGATGCCCCTCAGGACACATTCGGTTCAGATGAACAGAGGAAAGGGGAACTGAAGGAATAGTTCAGCCAGAAATGGAGATTTAGTCAGTCTTGTGTGTTTTAAGATCAGTTTGACTTTCCTCCTTTTGTCTATGGAAAGCGAAAAGATTATTTTTATAGCAGAATGTTCAAGGAGCTCTTTTCATTTGATTAAATAGTGACCATCAAATCAAAGAGAAGTAATTGAAGCTATTACATTTCATTGAAAGTACTGTCAAATAAGTGTCAGCCAATCAGTCAATTAATAAACAAACAAACAAATTAGCATATTTAAATCAACACTGGAACTTCCAGAGTTCTATTACTACTGCAATGGCCATATCAGTCATTATATGACAGACCCTACAGTTGCATACCTCACTTTGTCCAGCAAGTGGGAGAACATTCGTTTTTTTGTTTTTTTTATCGCAGTGAAAAGGTGTTTTCCCAAAGTTTGAAAGACATATCTTAAATAAAGTTCTGTTTTAGCTATCAGAAAGTTGCTAGGAAACAGAGGCATGTATATTCAAAGGCACAGTAAAAAAAGTAGCAGATGCTGAAATGCATGTGGTCAATTTGACCTGCATGGTCATTCAAGGTAAAGAAATACTTCGGACTATTTTCATTCATTCTTTTTCTTTTTGGCTTAGTCCCTTTATTAATCACAGTGGAATGAACCACCAACTTATCCAGCATATGTTTTACACAGCGAATGTCCTTCCAGCCGCAACCCCAACACTTGGAAACACCCATACACACTCTTTTTTTACAGACAAAAAGCTTATCCGGTTCACCAATAAAAATAAAAAAGTCAGACAGTTGCAGCTCATCCAGAGCTCATCCAGAACGCTGCGGCCAGGATTCTGACCTAAAGCAGAAAATCAGAGCACTTCACACCTGTGTTCAGGTCTTTACACTGGCTCCCTGTTACATTCAGAATAGATTTAAGTATTACTATTTGCCTATGAATCACTAAATGGCCTAGGACCTCAATACATTATTTGCTCACTGAATACAAGCCTAATATATCACTCAGATCTTTAGGATCATATAAACTAGAAATTCCAAGAGTTCAGTCAAAGCAGGGTGAATCGGCTTTTAGCTACTACGCCCCTCGCTGCTGGAATCAGCTTGCAGAAATGATCAGATGTGCTCCAACATTAGGCACATTCAAATCAAGAACACATCTGTTTAACTGTGCCTTTACTGAATGAGCGCTGTGCTACGTCCCACAGATCGCACTACTGTGTCTTGCTTTTCTTTTTCATTCTTTTATAATACCTTTTTAATCTGTTTTTAATCATTTTTTATTTTATCTTATACTTGTCTTTTTTATTCCTGTTTATGTAACGCACTTTGAATTGCCACTGTGTATGAAATGTGCTATCTAAATAAACGTGCCTCGCCTATACCGCATGTCTTTGGACTGTGGGGGAAACCGGAGCACCTAGAGGAAACCCACACGAACACTGGGAGAACAAGCAAACTCCACACAGAAATGTCAACTGACCCAGCCAGCGACCTTCTTGCCGTGAGGTGATCTTGCTTCCCACTGCGCCACCGTGACATCCAGGACTATTTTGTGTTTTGTGATTTTAATAAAATACCAGTCATACTGAAATGTTCTTACATTTAGGAAAAGTCAGATTGATACTGTTATTTGGGTTTTGTCTAGTTCTACTGTTAATGTACATACTACAACTTATAAACATTAGTTGTAGTTACTAATTATAAATAACACACAAATAATATACATGCTCCTACTTAAACACTTACACAAATATTGTATTTTTGCAATTGACACAAACATGACATAATGGGCTCTATTTTAACGATCTATGTGCAAAGTCTAAAGTGTATGGTGCAAAAACATTAAGCGCATGTCCGAATCCACTTTTGCTAATTTAAGGATGGAAAAATATGCTTTGCGCTCTGGCGTGTGGTCTAACAGGTTTGTGCGTATTCTCTTAATGATTGTTTTGAGGAAAGCATGCATTAAATCAATTTAGAGACTCATATTCCTTTTAAAGAGTCAGTTGCGTCACACCACGGCACATGTGCTATTTACATGAAGGACCTTGTAAGTGGAAATGCTGAATGCTTTACTAGTGAGAGAACAGCTAAACTGACCATCTGCAGTGCGAGATAAAGAATGAGCCTCCTCCACTCGGCCTCTTTACTTCCTCTTTACTTTACTTTAAATTCACTCTTTACATTTCCCCATTTACTTGTGGAGTAAGGAAACGGTGCTGTACACACTCAAATGAAGACATCCATTAGACTACGTATTTAATGTGTAATTAAATAACATATTCTTAATTAGTTCATTTGTTAAGTGCAAATATTCGTTTCAAAACTATTTCTAAATGCAGTTCTAATTTCCAGCAAACGAATAAATTAACAATAATAATGAAGCGTGGAGTTATATCCTAACACACATCCTGTTTTTATGCCCCATATGATGATGCATACGTCTCCAAAACCAGACAGGTGGACAAATCTAAACTTGTTTTATTAAAACAAATATAAATAAGCATATAATAAATATCACTGCTAATAATAATAACATTATACAAATGCAAATTGTCATGAATAAAATGAAAAAAGCCTCCCTGACATGAAGAAGGCATAGAGGTGGTGGATTTTATATTTATGTAGAAAATGATACATTTTGTAACATTTTAATCCTTTTTTTTTCATATGTAAAAATATTTGTGTATTTCTGGACATCCTGTGTGTATTAAGCAATGTTTAAGCATTTGAACCTGCATAGGTGCATAACTAACGCTCTCTGTGCTGGACTTTAGAGCAGCTTTTAGTTGGTCAATGCACCAACAATGTGCCTTAACACACCTCCATTTTAGACCGGAACACCCATGACTCAACAAAGTAGTGAAAATGGATATGTTATTTAAACAACGTGGCACAAAACGTGAAAATTAGGGTTGCGCTGGTCCGAAAATAGAAACAAATCGCGCCAAACGCATCTTGCGCCTTATTGTGCCGGGTGTGTAATAGTGCCCTACTGTATATGTATGAGCAAAAATTGATTCAAGTCACTTTTTTTTTACAAATTAAACATTTTGAAGATTTAAAAATGTAACACATGGAAAGGAATGTATGTTACCATTTTTACATTGATAAGAAAAACATTGTTCACAGCTCATCAAGATGCATTTAGGAGAAAAAAAGTTAATTTTTATTTAGTTCTGACTTTTATAACATAGTTACCAGGATTAAGCAGAAGGATAGTGATATATATGGCAGTTCATTTAGCTCTGGTGACCCCTGATAAATCAGGCACTAAGCCAAAGGATAGTGAGCTTATATTTATTTATTTATTTACTTATTTATTACCTTATTTATTTATTTATTTGTTTGTTTGTTTGTTTATTTAAGCTTGAGGTGGCTCAGTGGTTAGCATTGTTGCCTCACAGCAAGGTCAGTGGTTTGAATCCCGGCAGGGCCAGTTGGCATTTCTGTGTGGAGTTTGCATGTTCTTCCCGTGTTGGGGTGGGTTTCCTCTGGGTGCTCCGGTTCCCCCCACAGCCCAAAAGACATGCGCTGTAGGTGAATTGAATTTGCTAAATTGTCTTTAGTGTATGAGTGTGTGTGTGAATGAGTGTATATGGGTGTTTCCCAGTACTGGGTTTTGGCTGAAAGGGCATCCGCTGCATAAACATATCCTGGAATAGTTGGTGGTTCATTCTACTGTGGCAACCTCTGAAATAGAGACTTAAGGCTGATTTATACTTCTGCGTCAAGTGCACATGTATGCTCCGGCGCAGCCTTCGTGCGGTTGCATAGCCCTCACCGTGGCCGTTGCCGACACTGACGCGTACCTCCACCAAAATATAACTACACGTCGCAACGACGCATAGAGCAAGCTCTCTGATTGGTTGGATTGGTAGCGCTAATGAGTGTGGGCGAGGAAGTGTTTTTGCAGTGGAACATAAACAGCGTGCAGAAGTATAAATGCACGGCAACGCGCAAGGCATTTGCCGTGGATCACACCGATCACTCAACACAGTAGTATAAACCAAACTTAAGCCGAAGGAAAACAAATGTATGAATTTTAGCTTGATGATCCTAGTCTCCATCCACTTTTATTGAATGGAAAAGTGCAGCCAAGACATTCTGCTAAAAGACTTATTTTTATGGTCTCATAAACATCAAACGAGTTTGACATGTTATAATTGATTTAAAAATATATAATAAATTGTGCAGTTTTGTCTGAACTAAGATTTCATTTTATCATTTAACCCTGGCTTTCCTTTTCCAATAACCTCATCATCCATCTCTGCCCACTTCCACCCATGGATCTCACTGAGGGCTACTGTAATGAGTTTGCTTGTCTCGCCTTACTGCCATGATTGAGTTACAGAAGGCTAAATGAACTCTATTACACTGTGTACGTGTTTATTATCAACCTAAACTCTATGGAAATAGTTGTTGAACACCGGGGCCTCATAACCTGACATTAAATGAGTTAATCTGTGTTTCTGATGCCATCCTGGTTCATTAACCCATGTTTCTAATTACAAATACCAAAGACAAAACCTCCGCACCTTCCTTTCTTTTCATTTTTCTTTTTTATCTTTTTTTTATTCCCCTCTCTTTTATTAAGCAGGGCATCTTTAGAGGTTATAAAAAGGTGGTTGTTAGTAGCATGCAACATCTAAGACACTTTGACTAGAAAATAGCACTTTTACTTTACATGTACCTTTGGGGTTTAAATAAGGAATAACAGGGGATGGAGGCTTATTATTTGGAGGATTTGTTATTCATAAAACGCCGTTTTAAGTAGCCCATTTGAAAGCAACAGTCTCCAGACCTGCAGTCCCAGCTGAATTATCTGCATTATTAAGCTGCAATACTTGACGAGCCCTCATGGTTTTAAATCAATCTGAAGAGCAGGTATGCGGCATAGTTGGACTGAATTTACTCACAGCTCTCGCCGCTCAGAGAGAAGCAGAAAGAGATCAAAGAGACACGCGAACACTTAGATAAGTGGAACAAAGTGTGATTCAGAAGCCCGGGTAATAAAAGCTGTATAAATCTCTCGCCGTTTATTTCAGTATTGATTCACGCCTTTGTAGCGTTTCTATCAGTCACCGAGCAACGTTCTATATCGAATCAAATTTTCTGATTGGTTCATTCAGCTTGGAGAACAGCCCTTTGAAGCAGCTTGTTTTTCCACTAAAGAGCAAATGATGAATTAGGGCAGCTCCAAACATGTTCAGAAAAGTTCTCCCAAGTTTTCTTTACGCTTCTTGATATGCATTTCGATTCACAGCTCAATAAGAAAAGAAATCAGGTCTTAATTAAAATGATAATTACTTATGAAGCTGTAAACTCCTAATCACCGGGGTCTTTATGACAATTGTTTTGACCTGCTCATTTTATTTCAATAGCTCAATTATCAATGTAATGCTTGCTTTAAAAGGCCTCAGTTAAGAATCACTTGTTGAAAAGATGCTTGAAAGACAATTCATATTGTATATATTTTTTTGTTTTTGTCTTTTCTTTCTTTACATTTCTTTCGTCACACAATATTAAAGATGAGTAATAAAAATAAACAATTACCAAATAAGCACAAATGAACCTATTGGGGTATTGTTCGTATGAAGATTCGCTGTTCCTCTGGATGTACTTAACCAATTAGATATGAGGTTGAATAAATGTTAACACTTTAAAGGACACCTATTTTACCCCTTTTTCAAGATTTTAGATAAGTCTTTTGTGTCTGTAAAGTTTCAGTTCAAAACACCCATCAGATTATTTAATATACTTTTCAGAATATTGTATTTTTCTGCTCTAAACACAACGTAGCTGTTTTTGTTGCCTGTGCCTTTAATGCTCGTTCTCCCTGCTCACCATTTCTACGTGTCTGATAGAGTGTGCCTCAATCTCTGCCTCGACTGGGTCAGATAAACAGCACAGTGACAGACATGAAGGTAACAGATCTCATACAACGTTTGTGAAAAATACTACAGTAAGAACTTTCCCAATGTTTGTGTTGTGGAGTTGCAATGATGTGTCACACACAATGTCGTTACAAAGTTCAGGCATGCACACAAACACAGAAACACACAAACAGCGGACACATACACACACAGCTTGTGCGTTTAACTTTGCGCTGTTTTTGAACGGCAAATGTGACAGGATTTACATTAATATCCACTTCTGTATGGAAATCTGTTATGTTCACGTACAAAATATACCTGATTTAACGTCTACAAACTGGGATTTAAGCGTTTTACAAAACTCATACTGTATAGGTTTGAAACCACTTGAGGGTGGATATATTTAAATTTTTGGTGATCTTGTTTTAAAGCCATTTGAAATATCCTTTTAAGATATGACTGACTACTTTTACGTAATTGTGCAACGCAAGTGTTTGTGTCTCCAAACCTAGTAAGAGATAAAAGAGAAGTGTTTTCATGCTCTTTGTACTGTATATTTTCACACACAAACAGCATGGGAGAAGCAAATTGAGTTCTCTTTTGAATCTTTTGTCCATGTAAATGCTTCAAAATGACTTACAACCTTTCAATATGTAAAGGTACAAATCATTGCAGTTAAACTGTGGATCAATAGCAGATCATATGCAATCATACGGATCAACTATACCCTGTATACACCTCTGCTTGGAGGTTAAACTGTACAATTCAAATTAATTGGGACATATTTTTACATTAATCTCAGTAATAAAAGTGTCCCTTTTTTCACCTGAATTCCCCATGAACATAAAAAGGAGGAATGGTAACTCTATGGTTAAAGATTTGGCCTGTCAAGGTTTTCACATTTAAAATGATTTAGATGTGAAACACCATAAAAAATGAGGGTTCAAGGCATGTAACCCCATAGCTTATTGGTTTTAATAAGTTATTCTTCCCAGATAAAGGAACTAAACACTTATTTCACCAATAAACCTTCAAAAAGAAAGTTTTTAGAAAAGGTTTGAAGTCTACAAATGTTGTTTGCAGCCCTTTTTGTTCAATAACTGCAAAAAACCAAAATATTACAACATCAAACATTATATTAAGTCACTAATAAATAAGTTAACTTTTTTAATCATTTAAAGATTTTTTTTCTCTCTCTCTTTATGAAAACTGTGCTGTGGGGTTAATATCAGTCTCTCTTGGAACATTTGCTTCATAAACTGGTGAGTTTTCACCTCCTTGCTGAGAATGGACAAATGGACAAACTCTGGCTCACACTTTGTAAGTGGCAATAATACTGATCAAGAAGCTTTCAAATGAAATAAAAATCCACTAAAATGCTACATCTCACCCCTGTGGAAATCTGGGTGTGGGGTGAATCGTAACAGCTCGTTCCTCCTGTTTGAATAGGCGGCACAGTGGCTCAGTGGTTAGCACTGTTACCTCACAGCAGGGGCGTAGCGGACATTTTAAAAGTGAGGGGGGGATGGCTGTATGAGATCATACGTTCATATAATTATTAATCACCTGTTTCTAAATGGTCTGTCTCTAAAAGTAAGGGGGACAAATCCCCACCACCACCCCCCCCCCCACCCCCCCCCCCCCCCCGGTTGCTACGCCCCTGCCTCATAGCAAGAAGGTCGCTGGTTCGAGCCCCGGCTGTTTTCTGTCTGACGGATGAATATAGTCTTGATACCCTTTCATTTCTTATGGTGGTCCCTTTTGACCAGTTTTAAGTTGTAAATTGGTCAGATTTGACCCGAACACCACAGGGAGGTTAATCTATCTCAAAGACATACGACATTGTAAACAAAAGTTACAACTATACTGTATAAGACAGTAAGACATAATTATGCAATGCATGTGTTTGTGTGTCCAAGAAACAAAAGATAATAACTTTCACATTCTCTATATGTTCACTCACACAAGCAGCGTGTGAGAATCACAGTTTGAACATATTGATTTAAGAGATCTCAACATTTATTTATAAAGTTTAATAAAGGTTTATTTCTATGTAACAATGTTTACATAAGTTTGAGCTCCAAAATAGCACTCCAACTAACTGCTTAAGTTAGCAAATCGACCTTTTTTAAATAAATCAACCTGTCTATGTTAGATTACTGGAGGTTGTGTGAGTAAATGTCAGATTATTGAAAAAGCGGTAGTTCTATTTATGGCAGATGGAAATACCTATAAAATATATTTTTCTAAAGTGATTGTTACATATAAGAAAAGGATTTATGGATGGAAGAGTACGAGGGATATTATTTTGAATATCCGCAAATGGTTTGATTTGAAGTTGACATTAAAATTGTGTTCACTGTGAATTTATTTACACTCATGGTGTAAATAGGCCATAGTTTATTATTTCTCTTTGATGTTTTCTTCCATTAAGGATTAGGGTTACAGGCATGCACAAGGAATCTTTCGCTATTTAAATATTGTGCGGTGAAGCTCTGCTTTCTTTGTTCGGCAAGAGTCTGTGTGCATACTAATGTGTGCTTCCATTAATGTTGTCTGTTGTCCATTGTTTAAATTTACTCATTATACTATTTGTGTGTGTGTGTGTGTGTGTGTGTGTGTGTGTGTGTGTGTGTGTGTGTGTGTGTGTGTGCGTGTGTGCGTGTGTGGTGTGTGTGTGTGTGTTTGGATCAACATCAACCATATGTTGAGGTTAATGATTAATGTTGATACACACACACAGAGACAGACATGTAATGTTTTGAAAAATTGATGCATTGCTCTTTTTATATAACCTTACAGATCTTTTATTAAAGATTTAGTGGTAGTCATTGAATCGTTGAATGCAACGTGGTTTAAATGCTTTTAGGATTAGGCTAATGATGCATGATTGTTTTGTTTTTTTCTCCTTGAGGAAGAACCATATCATCAGTCAGAAACATATCGCACATTATGTATTCCAGCCACTGGGGACAAAGTAATGGAACATTGCCACATATCAGAAATAAAACAACAGGATCACATTTGTATGTATAGTATTTGCATGTGAACTTTTGCTTCTCAGAAATAAAGGTACAAAGTCTGTCACTGGGGTGGTACCTTTTCAAAAGCTACATTTTTTGTTCTTAACAAGTCCTTAAAGGAACATATTAATATCTAAAAAGTACAAATGTGTACCTCATAGTACATTAAAGGTATAGGGGTTCAAAATATCTAAAGGTACTAATGTCCACCCATATGATAGTAAAGAGTACCGTAAGTGTACACTACCTGGCAAAAGTCTTGTCGCCTATCCAAGTTTTAGGAACAGCAAATAATAACTTGACTTCTAGTTGATCATTTGGTATCCGAAGTGGCTTATTTGAGAGGCAAAAGCCTCTAGATTATCCTTACTTTACCAAAATAAAATATGATCATGTCTTGATTTTTAATTATTTAATTAGGACAGTAAGATGACTTTGCTTAGACAAAAGTCTTGTCACTTAACAGAAATAATGTCCAGTATAGAATATAAAGTCATGGTGCATGGTCCATGTGCTTGGACTACTGGACGACTGCATCCATACATCTCTGTTACTCAAGTAACTTCATCTGGAATGGCAAAGACAGCGTTCTTGCTGGACTCCCAGAGTTCATCAATATTCTTTGGATTCATCTTCAATGCCTCCTTAGGGATTTTACTCCAGACATGCTCAATAATGGTCATGTCTGGTGACTGGGATGGCCAATCCTGTTGCACCTTGACCTTCTTTGCTTTCAGGAAATTTGATGTGGAGACTGAAGTTTGACAAGGAGCACTATCCTGCTGAAGAATCTGCCCTCTCATGCGGTTTGTAATGTAATGATCAACACAAATGTCTTGATACCGCAGGCTGTTGATGTTGCCATCCACTCTGCAGATCTCTCGCATGCCCACATATGGAATGTTACCCCAAACCGCCTTCACCAAGCTTGACTGATTTCTTTGAGAATCTTGGGTCTATGTGATGATTGGGATGCATTTCAACAGATGATTCATCAGAAAAATCTACCCTCTGCCACTTTTCCAAATGGTTGCTCTTACAACTGGGACTACGATGAGACTTTTGTCAGGTAGTGTACTTTAAAAAGGTACTGCACCAGTAACAGATTTTGTACCTTCATTTCTGAACATGTAAAATGTTTACTGCTAATATTGTGTGTCTATTCAAATGCACAGATACATTTTCATTGCACATTCTGATATTTGTTCAGAAATCCTTTGTGCACTGGGTATACATTTTGCACCATTTCCATTTCATAGTAATATTCTTTATTAGTAGTAGTAGTAGTAGTAGTAGAATTAGTAGTAGTAGTAGTAGCAGCAGCAGCTGCAGTAGTAGTAGGGTGTTTTATAGTGGCTCTTATTTTGAAGATTTCAACTAATACACCAACAGAGGGATAGTGCGTGTCTTATGTAGCAGAAAGAAATACATCAAACTGACACTCTCATGTGTTATGTGATTGGCTGTGTGCTGCACGTGTCACAATTTCAGCTGCATGAGTCCAGAGTTACCCCAAGTAACCCAGAGTTAACAGAGAAAGATAATATCTAGCATTATATAACCACTTAACCTGGTTGGATTTGTTTGGTTTTGTCAACCCGAAACTTCCTCTGTTTGTTCAACTTGTCTTGTGGAACAGGCCTCTGGCATTATGCAAATATGCTACAGATCTACATAGATCAGTTATGAAGGTGAAGCTTGAATTTCTGTCAACTCATGTCAGCTATTCAGAATTTTATGGGACAAACATTTCATTTGCCATGCACTTTGTTGCAGACCTTGTACAGTTACAAACATCTGCGTTACACACTGCATGATAGATAATATTTGGAAAAACATAAAAGAAGGTCTTTAAGTAAGCCACACTTGAAATATCGCTTGTACAATTGGATTACAGACCCTGAACTGTATTTTAAATAATGATAATATTCACAACCACCATTTTAACCTGTAGTTTCTTTTGGGAAAAAGAGTTTCTCCTATGAAATCAGTCTTTCTTGGACAGATTTGCTTCAGGGATCAAGGGCACATTAAAGTGTGTTTCATGTCAAGATTTTTCACCTTTGATCAATGCTTTAACGTGTGTGTGTGTGCTCTGACAGTCATATGCAGGCTCAGACTTCAGAAGTCTCATTTTTTCTCGTGAAATGCACAGTCAGAAAGATTGACAGATAGAGTGAGTGTCTTGGGATAAAAAAAGGGGATAAAAAAGATGGTTTGCTTTCACCCTTCTACTCAAGTGAGTCCACCAAGAACAGGCCTGTGTTCCTCAGGGGCTTTTGTACACCGATGAAAATAGATATCAGTTTTTCCTGCAGCGGGAACAGCGATCCCATCCGGAACTTCTATCATCCTAGATGAAAGACAGAGGAAAAAAGATTTTGAGCTTAGTCAGTAGGAGGTATTGTGCCGCATTTGCACGGCCTGTGATCAAACAGGTGTCAACAGCAGTGATGCTGCAGAATTTCTCTTGTGATTATGTCATTTGTGTCAACAGACTTTCTTCAACTGGGGTGCTTTCAAGCCCTGGTTAAATTTTAAATCTAAAAGCCTGTAGTCTAGAATCTAGTTGACGTTGTGCAATAAGTTGCACTGTTAAAGGCATAGTACATGAGAAGATTCATAAATCTGAAAAAAAAATTGATTAAATTAGATGTGTTAAATGTGCCATATAATGAAAATCTGAATATTCCCACACTCTAAATGAAATGAAGATACAAAATCTGTCACTGGGGCAGTACCTTTTCAAAAGGTACTTTTTTGGTACCTATTAATACCTGTAAAAGTACAAATCTGTTCCTCATAGTACCTTAAAAGTACATAAGGAAACCTTTTTTAAAAAGGTACAAGTTAATTTTAACAGTCTCTATTTAAAAGAGTCAAAATATGGTCAGCCATTTGGTAGAGCAGGCAGTAAAGGGTTAAGGCTTTTGTACTTTTCTTTCTAAGAATGTAGGCATAGCTGAATAATAAGAGTTCAGTCCATGAAAATTACATACCATGAGCCTTAAACACCATTGTTTGCTCATTCTCATGTAAATCTAATGAGTGTAAAATTCTTGGTGAAAAATATGACAATCAGAACAAAACACAGGCTGTTACATTGCACATGGTCTCATTAATATTCACATCCCATGGCTGCAGTTGATTGGGCACAATTCTTCCAAAAAATGCAATGACAAAATCATATTCTAAATAAAATTAAAGGATTTAGAAATCGAACATTCTTTTTACCCCAACACAATTTAATAGGGCTCTATAAAGGCTAAAGAACTTAATTCTTAAATTTGCTAGGGCTATGCTTCTCACCATGTACTGTAGACATCTTTTCTAAAACATACAGTATAGTGTAAAAGCATGTTTATTACTAAGGACACCAAAACAACCGAACAAAATGATATTTTAATTTAACACATCACATTACATACAGTACCTTTGCATAAGGCACACATACAGCACCGTCCTATCTAGTATTGTGAAAAGGCAAACCTGAAAACTGTGGGTTGATGTTTTAGCCGACGAAGTCTATTGTTAAAGCGCTACCCAGCAGTCAAAAGCTGTAAGCGCATTTACTGCCGCCATGCTTGTCATCACTGCAGCGGCAGTAAATGCGCTTACAGCTTTTGACTGCTGGGTGGCGCTTTAACCATAGACTTTGTCAGCTAAAACATCAACGTGCAAAGGGAACATATTGAAGTGTTAATATATATATATATATATATTCAGTTCATATATATATATATATATATATATATATATATATATATATATATATATAGTTTAGATGCACAAGCCGCTAAATGCCATTTCCGCCAAAAATGAGATAATGACGTTAAACGCTTTAGGCACGTAGTACATGTTCAACAAATAGATTTGCCTCTAATCATCTAAATCCCAGCGTAAATCCATTCAGAAATAACAGTTTGTTGGCAAAAGCCACTAATAACCACTTGCCTTTGACCACAAAAGCCGCTATATCCCAAGAACCAATCAGAAGATGCAAATCGAATCATGTGTTTTCAATGTAGCAGTGCGCTGATACACCGGCTTTCATTAAGAGACTGTTTTATTCCGTTTCCGATATCGATTTTAAAAGACGGAGTTTGATGAACGTTTGATGGATGTGCCTGTCTGACATCAGTGAATGGCAAATGAAAATGTCCCTTACCTCAAAACTCTGTGCATTATAAGAAAAAGAAAACACACTGTACAGTTGGAAGTGTAACATGTATTCATAACTTTTTTTGCGCAACGACGCTACTATGAATGATTTACTATACATTAAACGGCAACTCCATTTCACAAAGACAGAGTTAAGATGCCGTTCTTTTATCCCACGTGGATGCTATGAGGATAAACAAGAGACCAAGACCATAGGTATGGTGAGAATGAATGAATGACAGCTTCTAAAATTGTCTGAGAGGCATCCCCTTTTTGCTCAGTAGGCCTACCTTGTGATTTATTTGCTAATTTAAGCTACTTTTTAAAAGATAAGTATAATTTATAAAACTAAACATTATTTGTATTACTTCATATTACCTATAAGTCTGATTAGCTTTTTATATTAATAAACAATGCACAGATATTGGTTTCATAATGTTTTACACTACATTATTTGAATCTATCAAGCTTAGCTTACAATGTTTGCAATGGTTACAATGTTTATATTACTCTACTTAATTTAAATCTAAATCCCAAATATCAGAAATGACAACAGATTAAGATTTAATTAATGTCAGTTTTAATATTATTGCACTTATTAATGCACTTACTTGACAGATTTCATTCATTCATTTTCTTTCTGCTTTGTCCCTGGTATATCAGGAGTTACCACAGTGGAATGGACTGCCACTTACTTGACAGATTTATATATTTTTAATTTTAGGTGTTTTAAGTTTGGCAAAATAATTTCTAATTGCATCTTTAGTGATTTTTCAACTAATTACACTGTCTTGTCTCAAGAGGTGGATTTAGAGGTTTTTGTAAAAAAAAAATATATAATATATATATATAACTATATTTGCTTAATACTTTTAGTCAGTTTGATTGATGTAAGTTGAGATGATTAAAAAATCATCTGATTCAACAAAAGAAATAAAACAGTGTAATGAGATAGAGATAAGTTTTACCTAGGCTTATTATAAACTTACAATGTGTGATTTTTGATAACAGGAGAGCTAGGGAGACTTAAGCCCGTTACACCATGCTATGGCACATTTTTACATTATTTTCTATACATTGCTAACCAACAAAGGCAGATGCAGAATGCCAAGTGGGCAATCCTTGATAATTTATAAACAGTGGTGTAAAGTAACAAATTACAAATACTCAAATTATTGTAAGTTTTAAAAATGTGTACGTTTTACTGTCCCTTGAGTACATTCTTAGTGCAGTATCGGTACTTTTACTCCACAACTTTCCTTCAACCTGCAGTCACTACTTTATTTTTTCTTGTCTATAGGGATTAGACTACCAACCTCAAATCAACCAAATATCAATGCCTAACGATGTTACAGCTTGATATTGTGTGGACATTACCACTATGACGTCTATCAGACGTTGGATTTTGACGACTGCATCCATACATCTCTGTTACTCAAGTAACTTCATCTGGAATGGCAAAGACAGCGTTCTTGCTGGACTCCCAGAGTTCATCAATATTCTTTGGATTCATCTTCAATGCCTCCTTAGGGATTTTACTCCAGACATGCTCAATAATGGTCATGTCTGGTGACTGGGATGGCCAATCCTGTTGCACCTTGACCTTCTTTGCTTTCAGGAAATTTGATGTGGAGACTGAAGTTTGACAAGGAGCACTATCCTGCTGAAGAATCTGCCCTCTCATGCGGTTTGTAATGTAATGATCAACACAAATGTCTTGATACCGCAGGCTGTTGATGTTGCCATCCACTCTGCAGATCTCTCGCATGCCCACATATGGAATGTTACCCCAAACCGCCTTCACCAAGCTTGACTGATTTCTTTGAGAATCTTGGGTCTATGTGATGATTGGGATGCATTTCAACAGATGATTCATCAGAAAAATCTACCCTCTGCCACTTTTCCAAATGGTTGCTCTTACAACTGGGACTACGATGAGACTTTTGTCAGGTAGTGTACTTTAAAAAGGTACTGCACCAGTAACAGATTTTGTACCTTCATTTCTGAACATGTAAAATGTTTACTGCTAATATTGTGTGTCTATTCAAATGCACAGATACATTTTCATTGCACATTCTGATATTTGTTCAGAAATCCTTTGTGCACTGGGTATACATTTTGCACCATTTCCATTTCATAGTAATATTCTTTATTAGTAGTAGTAGTAGTAGTAGTAGAATTAGTAGTAGTAGTAGTAGCAGCAGCAGCTGCAGTAGTAGTAGGGTGTTTTATAGTGGCTCTTATTTTGAAGATTTCAACTAATACACCAACAGAGGGATAGTGCGTGTCTTATGTAGCAGAAAGAAATACATCAAACTGACACTCTCATGTGTTATGTGATTGGCTGTGTGCTGCACGTGTCACAATTTCAGCTGCATGAGTCCAGAGTTACCCCAAGTAACCCAGAGTTAACAGAGAAAGATAATATCTAGCATTATATAACCACTTAACCTGGTTGGATTTGTTTGGTTTTGTCAACCCGAAACTTCCTCTGTTTGTTCAACTTGTCTTGTGGAACAGGCCTCTGGCATTATGCAAATATGCTACAGATCTACATAGATCAGTTATGAAGGTGAAGCTTGAATTTCTGTCAACTCATGTCAGCTATTCAGAATTTTACGGGACAAACATTTCATTTGCCATGCACTTTGTTGCAGACCTTGTACAGTTACAAACATCTGCGTTACACACTGCATGATAGATAATATTTGGAAAAACATAAAAGAAGGTCTTTAAGTAAGCCACACTTGAAATATCGCTTGTACAATTGGATTACAGACCCTGAACTGTATTTTAAATAATGATAATATTCACAACCACCATTTTAACCTGTAGTTTCTTTTGGGAAAAAGAGTTTCTCCTATGAAATCAGTCTTTCTTGGACAGATTTGCTTCAGGGATCAAGGGCACATTAAAGTGTGTTTCATGTCAAGATTTTTCACCTTTGATCAATGCTTTAACGTGTGTGTGTGTGCTCTGACAGTCATATGCAGGCTCAGACTTCAGAAGTCTCATTTTTTCTCGTGAAATGCACAGTCAGAAAGATTGACAGATAGAGTGAGTGTCTTGGGATAAAAAAAGGGGATAAAAAAGATGGTTTGCTTTCACCCTTCTACTCAAGTGAGTCCACCAAGAACAGGCCTGTGTTCCTCAGGGGCTTTTGTACACCGATGAAAATAGATATCAGTTTTTCCTGCAGCGGGAACAGCGATCCCATCCGGAACTTCTATCATCCTAGATGAAAGACAGAGGAAAAAAGATTTTGAGCTTAGTCAGTAGGAGGTATTGTGCCGCATTTGCACGGCCTGTGATCAAACAGGTGTCAACAGCAGTGATGCTGCAGAATTTCTCTTGTGATTATGTCATTTGTGTCAACAGACTTTCTTCAACTGGGGTGCTTTCAAGCCCTGGTTAAATTTTAAATCTAAAAGCCTGTAGTCTAGAATCTAGTTGACGTTGTGCAATAAGTTGCACTGTTAAAGGCATAGTACATGAGAAGATTCATAAATCTGAAAAAAAAATTGATTAAATTAGATGTGTTAAATGTGCCATATAATGAAAATCTGAATATTCCCACACTCTAAATGAAATGAAGATACAAAATCTGTCACTGGGGCAGTACCTTTTCAAAAGGTACTTTTTTGGTACCTATTAATACCTGTAAAAGTACAAATCTGTTCCTCATAGTACCTTAAAAGTACATAAGGAAACCTTTTTTAAAAAGGTACAAGTTAATTTTAACAGTCTCTATTTAAAAGAGTCAAAATATGGTCAGCCATTTGGTAGAGCAGGCAGTAAAGGGTTAAGGCTTTTGTACTTTTCTTTCTAAGAATGTAGGCATAGCTGAATAATAAGAGTTCAGTCCATGAAAATTACATACCATGAGCCTTAAACACCATTGTTTGCTCATTCTCATGTAAATCTAATGAGTGTAAAATTCTTGGTGAAAAATATGACAATCAGAACAAAACACAGGCTGTTACATTGCACATGGTCTCATTAATATTCACATCCCATGGCTGCAGTTGATTGGGCACAATTCTTCCAAAAAATGCAATGACAAAATCATATTCTAAATAAAATTAAAGGATTTAGAAATCGAACATTCTTTTTACCCCAACACAATTTAATAGGGCTCTATAAAGGCTAAAGAACTTAATTCTTAAATTTGCTAGGGCTATGCTTCTCACCATGTACTGTAGACATCTTTTCTAAAACATACAGTATAGTGTAAAAGCATGTTTATTACTAAGGACACCAAAACAACCGAACAAAATGATATTTTAATTTAACACATCACATTACATACAGTACCTTTGCATAAGGCACACATACAGCACCGTCCTATCTAGTATTGTGAAAAGGCAAACCTGAAAACTGTGGGTTGATGTTTTAGCCGACGAAGTCTATTGTTAAAGCGCTACCCAGCAGTCAAAAGCTGTAAGCGCATTTACTGCCGCCATGCTTGTCATCACTGCAGCGGCAGTAAATGCGCTTACAGCTTTTGACTGCTGGGTGGCGCTTTAACCATAGACTTTGTCAGCTAAAACATCAACGTGCAAAGGGAACATATTGAAGTGTTAATATATATATATATATATTCAGTTCATATATATATATATATATATATATATATATATATATATATATATAGTTTAGATGCAAAAGCCGCTAAATGCCATTTCCGCCAAAAATGAGATAATGACGTTAAACGCTTTAGGCACGTAGTACATGTTCAACAAATAGATTTGCCTCTAATCATCTAAATCCCAGCGTAAATCCATTCAGAAATAACAGTTTGTTGGCAAAAGCCACTAATAACCACTTGCCTTTGACCACAAAAGCCGCTATATCCCAAGAACCAATCAGAAGATGCAAATCGAATCATGTGTTTTCAATGTAGCAGTGCGCTGATACACCGGCTTTCATTAAGAGACTGTTTTATTCCGTTTCCGATATCGATTTTAAAAGACGGAGTTTGATGAACGTTTGATGGATGTGCCTGTCTGACATCAGTGAATGGCAAATGAAAATGTCCCTTACCTCAAAACTCTGTGCATTATAAGAAAAAGAAAACACACTGTACAGTTGGAAGTGTAACATGTATTCATAACTTTTTTTGCGCAACGACGCTACTATGAATGATTTACTATACATTAAACGGCAACTCCATTTCACAAAGACAGAGTTAAGATGCCGTTCTTTTATCCCACGTGGATGCTATGAGGATAAACAAGAGACCAAGACCATAGGTATGGTGAGAATGAATGAATGACAGCTTCTAAAATTGTCTGAGAGGCATCCCCTTTTTGCTCAGTAGGCCTACCTTGTGATTTATTTGCTAATTTAAGCTACTTTTTAAAAGATAAGTATAATTTATAAAACTAAACATTATTTGTATTACTTCATATTACCTATAAGTCTGATTAGCTTTTTATATTAATAAACAATGCACAGATATTGGTTTCATAATGTTTTACACTACATTATTTGAATCTATCAAGCTTAGCTTACAATGTTTGCAATGGTTACAATGTTTATATTACTCTACTTAATTTAAATCTAAATCCCAAATATCAGAAATGACAACAGATTAAGATTTAATTAATGTCAGTTTTAATATTATTGCACTTATTAATGCACTTACTTGACAGATTTCATTCATTCATTTTCTTTCTGCTTTGTCCCTGGTATATCAGGAGTTACCACAGTGGAATGGACTGCCACTTACTTGACAGATTTATATATTTTTAATTTTAGGTGTTTTAAGTTTGGCAAAATAATTTCTAATTGCATCTTTAGTGATTTTTCAACTAATTACACTGTCTTGTCTCAAGAGGTGGATTTAGAGGTTTTTGTAAAAAAAAAATATATAATATATATATATAACTATATTTGCTTAATACTTTTAGTCAGTTTGATTGATGTAAGTTGAGATGATTAAAAAATCATCTGATTCAACAAAAGAAATAAAACAGTGTAATGAGATAGAGATAAGTTTTACCTAGGCTTATTATAAACTTACAATGTGTGATTTTTGATAACAGGAGAGCTAGGGAGACTTAAGCCCGTTACACCATGCTATGGCACATTTTTACATTATTTTCTATACATTGCTAACCAACAAAGGCAGATGCAGAATGCCAAGTGGGCAATCCTTGATAATTTATAAACAGTGGTGTAAAGTAACAAATTACAAATACTCAAATTATTGTAAGTTTTAAAAATGTGTACGTTTTACTGTCCCTTGAGTACATTCTTAGTGCAGTATCGGTACTTTTACTCCACAACTTTCCTTCAACCTGCAGTCACTACTTTATTTTTTCTTGTCTATAGGGATTAGACTACCAACCTCAAATCAACCAAATATCAATGCCTAACGATGTTACAGCTTGATATTGTGTGGACATTACCACTATGACGTCTATCAGACGTTGGATTTTGATTGCCATACAGGACGAATAAATGTCAGTATCTGACGTCAATATGAGGTTGGTTTTAGATGTTGGCTCAACGTTGGATTTTGGTCACTTTCTAACACAACCTAAAATCAACCAAATGTCAATGTCATTTGATGTTGTTATTGCACATCAAAATAACGTTGTCCTTAGATGCTGGCTAGACATTGAATTTTGGTCACCTGACATCACAACCTAAATCTAAACTAATATTAAAATCCTATGACGTGTGCCTGCTGTGCAATAACTATATGTACTACAGAATGTTACGTTTACACACATCCACAAATTACATGTAAATGCATCAGCTTTTTACAGCGTAATACTCACTACTCACTACTCACTTTTCTTGAGTACTTTTGAAAGGTCTACTTTTTACTCATACTTTGAGTAATATTTACAACAGATACTTTTACTCAACTTTTACTCCACAACTTTCCTTCAACCTGCAGTCACTACTTTATTTTTTCTTGTCTATAGGGATTAGACTACCAACCTCAAATCAACCAAATATCAATGCCTAACGATGTTACAGCTTGATATTGTGTGGACATTACCACTATGACGTTTATCAGACGTTGGATTTTGATTGCCATACAGGACGAATAAATGTCAGTATCTGACGTCAATATGAGGTTGGTTTTAGATGTTGGCTCAACGTTGGATTTTGGTCACTTTCTAACACAACCTAAAATCAACCAAATGTCAATGTCATTTGATGTTGTTATTGCACATCAAAATAACGTTGTCCTTAGATGCTGGCTAGACATTGAATTTTGGTCACCTGACATCACAACCTAAATCTAAACTAATATTAAAATCCTATGACGTGTGCCTGCTGTGCAATAACTATATGTACTACAGAATGTTACGTTTACACACATCCACAAATTACATGTAAATGCATCAGCTTTTTACAGCGTAATACTCACTACTCACTACTCACTTTTCTTGAGTACTTTTGAAAGGTCTACTTTTTACTCATACTTTGAGTAATATTTACAACAGATACTTTTACTCAACTTGGACTACATTTTAGGCAAATAATGATACTTTAACTTAAGTATGACTATTCAGTACTCTTTCCACCACTGTTTATAAATAACAAAAGAACGCCTACCAGCGCTTTGAGATTCCAAGAAAATAAAAACTAAATTAAATTAAAACAAAATTAATCCTGTAGCTATTGGCAATAAACTGAGGTCTCAAGTGAAACAGAATGAAAACCCTTCATATTAGTGCTCGGTTTGCATATGTGCTTATTGCAGACCCATTGTTTTTTCAAGGTCTGACTTGGAACTGTTTCTCTCAGTTCAGTCAATTGGAGTAACTGAAGCACTGAATGAGTTGGCAAACCCAGCAGCAACACATGATCACACACACACACTGGTATGTTGACTCATTTTGACTAGAAGTGACTCTCAGGCATATCCAAATGTGAATTTTCAACCGCTTCAGATGGTTTAGTCCAATTTGGGAACATCTATAGCATGAAGGTTTCTATATGGGTTCTCAGTGAAGTAATTTGAATGCATCTGAATGAGTGTTGAAGGTCAAATATGAGCACATATAGGATTTTCGGCTTAGTCTCCGGGGTCACCACAGTGGGATGAACCGCCAACTTATCCAGCACATTTCATGTAGCGGATGCCCTTCCAGCCAAAACCCATCTCCGGGAAACATCCATACACACCCACTCACACTCATACACTACGGACAATTTAGCCTTCCCAATTCACCTGTACCACATGTCTTTGGACTGTGGGGGAAACCGGAGCACCCGGAGGAAACCCATGCGAATGCAGGGAGAACATGCAAACTCCACACAGATATGCCAACTGACCCAGCCGAGGCTCGGACCAGTGACCTTCTTGCTGTGTGGCGACAGCACTACCTACTGCGCCGCTGCGTCACCCACATATTGGATTATTCCACTTGAAAAGAATATTGTCTGAGAAAAGATGCTGACTGTATCAGGGTGCTCTTAAAAGTTCAGATTTTTAGGAAGCAGAGACATTCAAATCAACCTAATCAGGTTTTTTTGTGCTCATTTTATGACGCACACACGTATACAGTTCTGAGTATTTCACACAATCCTCCAAAATCCTTTGTAAACATCCAGAATCACAGTTGACGCAATCCAGGCAGTGTCATTCTCACACAGTACTGTTGTCAGAGTGATAAGGTGCACTGTTAGATATAAAAAACGACATTTAATGGGATGAATAATGTATAGAAGCGCATACATCTGTTTTGTGGAGAGCTGATCCTTTGTGTTAAATCTCCTTTCATGTCCCTAAAGGTTAGTTCTTTTGTGAAAGCAAATCCCTATTATTTGTGTATCGACTGGCTCGCAGTTTAACAGGTGTATACAAGCCTCTGTATCACTATCCAACATCAGCCGAGGCAGTGAAACATGCTGAGTGCAGATAATCTGATCTCTCCAATGCTCCAAAAGCACATCCTATATAGAAAGCATCCTGTGTGCGTGTTTAAAGCGGGATGTATTTGCTCTTTCTTTTCCTCTGTAATGCTTTGGGCCATTCTGTTCTCGTGTACTTTGGTTCCTATTATATTAACGAGCCATCTGTGAGTATCTATAATTAATCGGTGCAGACGTTGCACTGTTGTAAAAATAATGGTTCTTCAATAGTCCTTTGTTTCAGCAAATAGCTGCCTTCTCATCAGGAAGCATTTTTCTCAGTTTATTGTTCTTTAGCAGGTGATATAGTTTTTATGATTAACGTTCAGGATGACATATTATTCGGTACTTCAGAACAGTTCATTGGTCGAAGTCAAGTATGGACGACAAGATCAAGAACAAAACGGGAGATGGGTCTGACATTGTTGGCAGTTATGGCTCTAGGTGGTCACTAAAGTGTTGCTAGGCAGTTGCTAAGGTGTTCTGAGTGGTTGCTAGTTGCTAAATTATCATGGTTCTAGTATGAATTAGCATGTCGCTAGCATGTATATAGTATAAACTAGCATGTTGCTAGTATGTTTATAGTATGAATTAGCATATTGGTAGTATGTTTATAGTATGAGTTAGCATGTTGCTAGTATGATTAGTATGTTTGTTTTTGTGATTCTAGTATGGATTTGTATATTGTTAGCATGAATTGGTATGTTGTTAGTATCTCCAATGATAAGTCAATGGCAGTTTTTACAACGGAAGTCTATAGGACAGTTGCTAGGGTGCCATAAGTGGTTGCTAGGATGTGGCTAGTAAGTTGATCATATGTCCAATGATCATAAATGTAGATGCTTTCCACACAAATGTCTGGATATTATGTAGTCTATATCTTCTAAAGCATTACTATAAACAACTTTACTGTGGTTTGTCATTAATGCACCACCAGCTCAAAGTGCATTACTTTTGACAATTCCATTATTCTACATTTTTTTATTGTTTCCGAAGACTCGACTGCAGTAGTGTTTGAATATTACACCCTTGCACTTGATGAGGTGAGAGAATTACCAATAATACCTCATTTTAAAATCCCTTAGCCAACAGCCAACGTTCATCATCAAAGGGGTTCTGTATTATTATCTCCCAGAACTGTCGATTTCCACCTCCAAAGGGCACCTGTTGAGGTTGTAAACCAGTTTGACCCATCAAATGCAATAGTTCAAATCCATCATAAAGACAAATTATTGTAACACACATTAGCAAAACATCTTATTGGCACTGAGCATAAGAATACTGACTATATGATGGTGCAGTGATATTTCCATCCAGTAGCTAAAGCCATTATTACACGTAAATTTTTATGTGGTTGAAGAACTTTAGAGTTTTATTGTAAATATATTTTTGTACTTTGGAAATCTGTGGCCTGTATTTGAGATGGGTTGAACCCATAAACCCTATTTGTAGGCAATTAATCTGAATTATTGGGGGCAATACATGCCTATATGCATGGTAATTACAACTCTGGTACTTTGGTCTGAAGTGGGAGCCTTTTTTATAGAAGTAACCTTCTAAAACAAAATATAGGAGGGATATGACAAAAATTAAATGTCACTATTTTTTGAGAATGACCAGATATGTAGATACTTTCCACACAGATGTCTGTATATTATGGCCAGTGAGCACATCAGAAAGGTCATGTGGTTTTGTTTTAACCAATCACACAAAAATAGGCATGATGGGACAGCATTAATGGACAAAAAATAGCACTATTTTCTGAGAACGACCAGATATGTAGGTGCTTTTCATGCAGATGTATGTATATTATGTAGTCTATATCTTCTAAAGCATTACTATAAACAACTTCAGTGTGGTTTGTCATTTATGCACCACCAGCTCGAAGTGCACAGCAATGGAAATAACTTTTGACAATGCCATTATTGTACATCTTCTTTATTGTTTCTGAAAACTCGATTGCAGTAGTGTTTGAATAATACAGCTATGCACTTGATGAGGTGAGAGAATTACCAATAATACCTCATTTTGATAGAAAGAAAATGTACAGCCATACTGCCAGACTTTCTCAAGCAATATATGTGTACCACCTGAAGAGTTATTTTCCTAACTGAGACTGAAAACTCAAGCTGTTTGTGAGCCCTGATGTGCATCTACTGTATAGACTGGATGTTATTTAAACCCTTTATCATCACACTGCCATAAACATGCTAGTGCTTATAACAGCAGTCGCAGATCTAATTAATCATTATGTTGCCACGTGACTTGGTGTGTCCTGGCATGGGTATTATTCACGTCCATAAAGGACCTTGAGAGTAAAATTACTGTGTTCTTAAAAGGTCACATAACACACAATGAGGCAACAGCCGAGAGCATTTACTGTATTATAATGCAGGCTGATTAATCAGAGTGCTACACAGTGAAGCTTAATACAGTGAAATCACTCATTTTCCCAAATTAATTAAGTAATGGTTTATCGCAAATCTGTGTCATCGGTTTCACCCAGGGTTTTCTCAAAGACTTCACTTAACCCTATTAAGTATTCTTAGAATGTGTTGTATTAATATTTTCTGCACTTGTCAGTGCATTCCAAAATGAACATACACTTACCGGCCACTTTATTAGATACACCTTACTAGTACAGGTTGGACCCCCTTTTGCCTTGAGAACTGCCTTAATCCTTCGTGGCATAGATTCAAGAAGGTACTGGAAATATTTCTCAAATATTTTGGTTCACATCGACATGATAGCATCTCGCAGTTGCTGCAGATTAATCGGCTGCACATCCGTGATGTGAATCTCTCGTTCGACCACATCCCAAAGGTGCTCTATTGGATTGAGATCTGATGACTGTGGGGGCCATTTGAGTACAGTGAACTCATTATCATGTACAGGAAACCAGTCAGATTATTTGTGCTTTACACTGTGGTCATAAAGGGATGGTCTTGATCAGCAACAATATTTAGGTAGGCTGTGGCATTGACATGATTAGTACTAATGAGTATAAATGATTTGTACTCCACTGGTGCTCAATTGGTACTAATGGGCCCAAATTGTGTCAAGAAAATATCCCTCACACCATTACACCACCAATACCAGACTGAACCGTTCATACAAGGAAGGATGAATCCATGCTTTCATGTTGTTGACGCCGAATTCGGACCCTACCATCCAAATGTTTCAGCAGAAATCGAGACTCATCAGACCAGGCAACATTTTTCCAATCTTCTGTTGTCCAGTTTTGGTGAGCCTGTGCGAATTGTAGTCTCAGCTTCCTGTTCTTAGCTGACAGGAGTGGCACCCAGAGTGGTCTACTGCTGCTGTAGCCGATAAATGTAAATGTATAACTCATTCTTGAGATGCAGCTGATCACAGAGAGTTGGAACAGATCTTTTAATCTCAGTTTCTTTGCAAATGCTGTTCTGTGGACATGTTTAAACATGTTACTAAGAAGTCATGGTAATACGGTCCTGACAATCAATTCAGTCTGTGGAGAAAACTGCACTCTTACATCATTTTGCAGTGGGCCTCAAAATCACTGAGATTTGGATCTTATTTTAACACAGGGAAAAAAAAAACTTCTGTTGTGTTTATATCACTCCAATATAAAAGTGAACATATGCCTACACACAGTTCTGTCAAAACAGCTTCCAAAACAGATTTTGCATCATAGGTGCCCTTTCAAACTATCATTGAGAAATTTACATGAAGTAGGTTGTAGATGTTTCATTAAGACTTTACATAAAATACTATATTAAATGTCAGTTAATGCCTTGTTAGTGGTTCATTCCATTGACTGAATTTATCAACCCCTGATAAAAAGGAAAATGGTGGAAGGAAAGTGTGTGATAAGTTTTAATTTTAAATCAGTGTGAAATGTAACTCAGTTAATATTTAATTCAATGTTCACTTATTGTCCTAATGGTGAAAACAGTCGTCCATGTGTTGGCTGGCCCAAAGTTCAATAATTTTTATTATTTTTTTCTGTCTTTCTTTTTATGTAAACTAGCCATTTAAGTCTTATTTATTAAAGCAAAAGTTTAAAAAAATAAATGAATAAATTGATCTATTATATTTATCATTTCAAAATTTGACATTTCACGTACAATTTAATTAGCCTCGCTTGATTATAAATAATTGCCAGAGGGAAAGAAAAACTGTTACTTAGCTACTATATTAAATATAATTTACAAAAAAAAAGAGAGGGATGTTCTGTTTTCAACTTGATTTAGTGGATGAGTTGACCTTTATCTCATTTATTACCCTAAATATATCCGCCACTGATGAGAGAATGAGAGTAGACAAAGGTACAAGAGAGAAAGAGCAAAACATCCACAGTTAGGTATCAAATGCGGACCATATTTAAAGAACGAGGCGGAGGGAAAATGAGTGCAGTTACGTCCTGTTGTGCTCAAACATAACTGTGGCGTCCCATAGTCCAATACAACACAAAGGCAAACGGACGCAAGCGTGCACACAAACACAGTCCGCGGGTATCCTGCAGAGAGACCGCGCTGGATTTAGACTGATTACAGGTCTATTAAAACAAAAAGAGCAGACTGAAATTACAGCCCATTTCCTGCTGTGCTTTAGACACGCTGCTCAGCGCTTCTTTGTGCTTTTTCCTGTACTAATCCAACATGCGCCATCACTTGTCCTTCATTCCCAATCTCCTTTCTTTTCACTCTCCTTCACTTTTAGCGGCCATTTGCTTCAGAATAGCGTTAGTCTTGCATTACTTCCAATCCAAATTATGCTATTTACCTCTTGTTGTGACGGTACTCTGGAAACTGCAGCTCATTACGTGGACTCATAGAGTGCTGGCGCTCAATTCAGCCAGAGTTTCCTCAACCTTTTATTCCACCACCCAACAACTGACTTATTACAAAGTTTTCTGTTGAGTGAAAAAACTGAAAAAAGTCCAAATGGTTGAGCTGCTGAAGCTTGGCAAATGAGTGTTTCAAATGACTCAAAATCTAGTTTGGAGCCATGTACTAAAGCATACATATTTAATAGTCAAATGGGTCTAGTGGTCGTTTGTAAAAATATTCAAGCGCTGTTGGAGGATTTGGACTTGGCTTGTGATGTGGTAAGTTATGATGTAAGTTGATGTAAATTACATTATGCGATGAATCCAATGCAATCTCATGCCAATTTATCACTTTTTGATTTAGTGGCAAATTTTTTTGAATTTGTACATCTCATTCTCACATGTTAGTACAATTTTCTCATCTTCCAAAGATGGTTTTTCGATAGCAAACTGTCATAATTTCAACCTAAAACCACAACAAAATTACATCGGTTCAACATTGTTTTGCTTTTTTGGGTAATGTTAAATCAACTTCAGACACTCGAATCTAAACTAGTATGAAACCAACACAATTGGCTTACTCACCCAATGTTAACATTACTTTATCAATGATTATATCTTTAATGTAATAACCTAATATAGCGACCAAATAATGAATGCTGATTCAACATTACCCTTATAACCCTTAGATTTAAAATCCTATACTACATTAAAAGTTTAAGGTGTTTACATGTCTGTACTGCACTTCATTAATGCGACTGACAAAGGAATACTCCACATGTCTTAATTCATTCATTCATTAAATTTCCTTCAGCTTAGACCCTTATTTATTAGGGGTCACCACAGCATAATGAACCGCCAACTACTCCGGCATATGTTTTACACAGCAGATGCCCTTCAAACCGCATTGTAGTACAGGGAAAATGTCTTAATTTGATTTTTAATATGATTATGACTTTAGTTGGATTAATGGCATCAACAATCTCTGTTTACAAGATAGACTCTTAAGTATTGTTTTAATTATATTAAAATGGGAGTATTTGTGTGCATGTAAATGTACTCGCCATCAGTATGCAATCTGGGTTAGATTTGGAGGTGGGGTTTGGGACACTCCTCCAATTAAAATTTGTTCATTCAAATATGAATGTAGTTGTTTGATTCTGTAGGAATTAGCCACTTTTCTGACAAAACATAAAATAGTTGTTTCCTTGTGAGAGTAGTCCACCTAAGTTTAAACATTTAAACTCACATCATTGTAAAATCTGTAATACTTTATGTATTTTGTGAAAAACAAAACAAAAAAACATGCTATTTTAGAGGTATGTGTTTAAACAGACAGTATGAACTTAGGCTATGACCACCAGCATAGAAATTACATTTTGGATGGACTGATATAGATTACATGAACACCAATAATTAGATTTTAATGCGATTAAGACAATACGCTGATTAAGAGTTAACCATGTAAACAGCAATTTTTGATTAATTTAATCAGATTAAGGTCATAATCGAACTAAAGATAAATGGAATTAAGACGTGTGGAGTATGCTGATTTTAGTCGCATTATTAAAGTGCAGTACAGACATGTAAACACCTTAATCGAACTATTACCGTCATTTAGGGCTTTTCGCCGCGTTTTGCGACAGGATAGTCCACACACACGCACGCACACACACACACACACACACACACGCACACAGAGCTGTTTGACACTCTTTGGACCTACCAAGTCAGTGCAGACCACAGACACCTGCATCGTGAAATGCGTAGGCTTTTTTCTTCCATTCAGCACGCGGTTTGAACTTCCATTACATCAACACTCTTCCAACAGTTCCAAACTGCAGTTAAAGTCGACAAATTAATAATGAAACACACAAAATTACTTGAAACTCTGGAGGAAATGTGGATCTGCAGTGACGCAATGACGTTAATCTAATTATGTGCTATAACATGTAAAACGGGATAATGAAAGGAACATATTATTGTCTTAATTAGATTAAGGCAAATAATTCGATTACTTATGTCCATGTAAACGTAGTCATTGTTAACTTTTGAGAATGGGTGTCAAAGTCATTTGAAACTATACTGTTAACATATCTGCGTAAAATAAAAAAACAAATCTGATTTTGTCAAAATGTCATGTTCATACATTGTTGGTGTGTATGTTTCTTTACAAAATGACACCACCATCTTCTGGCCTGGCATGAATAATATGGCAAGTTTAGTCATTTTAGAAAATTAATGTCAACAGGGATAATTTTGCCAACAACTGTAACTTTTGAAAAAGTACATGGTACATAATTTAGTTGCATAAACATAAATCATTTTAATAGTTAGTATAATGTATTCAAAAGTGCATTATTAACATATTAGCAATTAAAACATATACTTAAACACAGAAACACAAAATCATGCATAATAAACAACTTGGGGTTATTTTGTTTAATTTATTTTAGGTTAATTTCATTAATTGCTTGATTTCATTGTAATCAAATATCCTATCATTATTTTTAATGCATTTAATATCTCTTACATATTATGGTATGTATGTAAGTGCAGTATGTACATAAATAAATAAACTAACATATATAAAATATACATATATAATGTATAACGCACATATACACCACTTTATTAGGTACACCTGTCCAACTGCTTGTTAACACAAATTTGTAATCAGCTAATCACATGGCAGCAACTCAATGCATTTGGGCATGGTCAAAACGATCTGCTGCAGTTCAAACTGGGCATCAGAATGGGAAAGAAAGGTGATTTAAGTAACTTTGAACATGGCATGATTGTTGGTGCCAGACGGGCTGGTCTGTGTATTTCAGAAACTGCTGATCTACTGGGATTTTCACGCACAGCATCAGAGGAGAATGGCTGGTTTGAGCAAATGGGGAAAAAAGTGGGTCCAATCCTGCACTAGTAAAGTATACCTAATAAAGTGACCAGTGAGTTTACACGTGAAACTCCTTGCTAACAAATGAACAGACCCTCTTTGTTTGAAGGATAGGGACAAAAGTATATAGATTTATAATGACAATTAAATAGTGGTTTAAAAGCTGCACTATGATCTTTAAACAGTCTTTTATTTTGTCATTAAATAGTCCCAGTACTAAACGGGGTACTAAATGGGGCTTAAACTATTGTTATACTGAACGAAATTTGAATGACACATTTCCATGAGTTCAAACTGTACATTACATAATATATCCAAACGTACAAAAAAAATATTACGCAATTATTACATAAAGCTTCTGTCCTCTGGCCACCGCTGCTTTATTGATAGAAAGTGCCTAAAAGGAGAAAAATAAATTGATGAGATGAGAAAAAAATGAAGACGCAAAAATGATGATTCCATGCCCAGAGCTTCTACACCCGGAGGACCGCCGGCTAGATTTATACTTACAAATGAGTTCAAATGGCCATAAATGGTATGAGGACAAAGGCAATATTGCATCTAATCTGAAGTGTTCAGGCGCTAATGCTGTTTTAACCAATGTGCTACTTATTTGAGGTTATTATGGTAGTGACAGGCTATTCGTTTGCAGTCGAGTGTCTCCCTGGAGGTTCGCTGGAGAGGCGGATTGGCCTGCGGCTTATCGAAATGTGATGATGTTCGGTACGTTCGCTTCATGATTTAAAGCGGTGGTCAATTGGCCACTTATCTTCCACCTGCTGTCTTTATTGTTGCTCTTCTAGAAGTGTGAAATAATCGCTGTTTGAAAAGATCCTCAATGGGATCTGCTGATTCTGTTTTGCTGAGATTTGCCCGTTGGCAAGTTGCATGTTGTCGATTTCTGAGGCCTACTTGGCATTAGCTTTGGATATTGGTGTAATGGTGTGGGGGATATTTTCCTGGCACACTTTGGGTCCATTAGTACCAATTGAGCATCGCGTCAACGCCACAAGCTACCCGAGTATTGTTGCTGACCATGTCCATCTCTTTATGACCACAGATTACCCATCTTCTGATGGCTTCTTCCAGCAAGATAACGCACCATGTCATAAAGCGTGAATCATCTCAGACTGGTTTCTTGAACTTGACAATGGCTAGTGGTTAGTGCGTTGACACATTAGCACCGAGGTGCTCGCAGCAACCCGAGTTCAATACCCGGCTCAAGGTCCTTTTCTGATCCTTCCCCTATCCTCTGCTCCCCACATTTTCCTGTCAGTACATCTCTACTGTCCTATCAATAAAGGTGAAAACTTTTTAGTGAAAAATAATCATTAAAAAAATGTGTATTTGTGGCTCACAGTTCAAAATATATTTAGCTAATAATTAAAATATATATAAATGTATTTAAATTTACAGTATAGCTATATCTGCTAGATCCTGTTGAAGCACATTTGAAAATGCTTGTCAGGGGTGGAAAAATTCTGGGCATCATCCATCATTTATCTTTCTATTTATGGTTGCATGAATGCATCTCTTGAGAACAAGATGTATGGATAAGCAGCTACAACGCTACGCTAATGCCTAAGAATTATTTTGGGCCAGCTTTTCTGCAAGCGTAGCAATAGTTTGTTCATTAACGGTTGAATTTTTTTTTTTTGGAATAAGCAAATTTTTCCCTCTTCCTTTCCGCTGTGCCTCTCGGTGTGTGTACAGACGCCTCACTATGAGATGGATTATGGGGAGAAGATATGCCTCGCTTTTCCATGAATCCTTTCAGAAGAATGGCATTTGAAGCAAGACACTGCAGATGAAAAGAGAAATGCACAACTAACAATTATTTATCACCAATCCTCCTGATCTGATTTATTAAATTAAGAATGGCAAACAAATACATGTTTTTTATGCAAACAAGGCATAATTTATCATGCACTAATTTGCATACATTTCTTACACAGAAAATCTGAACATTGGAGTAAGCCAGATTTAAATGGATTTATTTATTTATTTATTTATTTATTTGTTTATCTATTTATTTATTATTTATCTATTTATTTATTTATTTATAATTTATCTGTTTATTTTTTATTATTTGTTTGTTTGTTTGTTAATACATATCATAGTCATGTGCTGAAGTGGAGGTTTATGGCTAGGTCCAAAAATGCGTTAATGTGTAATGTGACTGCGTAATTAAAATATTCATTCATTCTTTATTTATTAAGGACATTAACAAATAGCCAGGGTTGACCAAAGTGCTGTACAAGTGGCAGATGTAAAACTAAAATGCATTATACTAAGAAAAATCTATAAAATATTCTCAGATAAATAGATTACTCTCCTATGTTTTAAAAAATACATATGTTTTGAGTTTAACTTTGAAGTTGGAGAGCAACACTATTCCAATCAATACCAGTAAGAATTTTAGGCCTGCTATCACAAAAGTACGGTCTCCACAGTGATTTAACATAGATCTGCTAACAGACAGCAACCCAAAGACCTAAGAGACCTGGGTGGACTGTACGAATGTAAGATATCAGCTAGATACAAAGGTGCTAGTGCTTTCAAAACTAAAACTAAAATTTTGTACTAGACTCTAAGTTTCACTGGTAACCATTGGTGAGAGGTTAAGATAGGACACAGGTGTCAAATCTAGTTCCTGGAGGGCCACAGCTCTGCACAGTTTAGTTCCAACCCTGCTTCCAAGGGGCCTGGGACCCAGGTGTAGTGTATGACTGGCCAGCCGGAGCCATAGAAATGTCAACATTTATACACATATCTATGATCAGGAATTTCCCCGGTGGTCAGTTTGCAATATTTTTTTTTTTCTTAATTATGAAAATTATAATTTTACAGAATTTTCTATAATGATGAACAAGTGACTGCATGGGCATTGCTGACAAAGAGCATGTGTTTGTGTGCATAGAAATGTACTGTCCTACCTCCCTGTTAAACTTGATCTAATCCATGTCCTGAAACACACCCCCTCTCCTGCTTTCACTTCTCATTCTACCAGAGGGAGTGATTCGTTTCTGAGCGAATCTCCATTATGAACGACTCGTGTGAACCCTTGATAGCCCTGCGTCTCAATGTGTATATCCACCTTTCTGATCTAAATGGTATATAACATTTGTAATATTCAATAATTTATGGTGGACAGTATGCACATTGAGGCGCAGGCACTGTTATGTTATAAGTTACTTCAAAAACTAGCTTAACTACTTCACTTAACCAACAATAATACAAGTTTCTGGCACTGCAGAATCTTTTTGTCATATTTAATTCAGCTCAAAATGAATGACGTTTGTCCTGGGAGCAATGTACAAATGTGGCAGAGCTATTGACGCATGCTCAGGGTCTGTATGTGATATTTAGTGTGTGTGTATATATATATATATATATGTGTGTGTGTGTGTGTGTGTGTGTGTGTGTGTGTGTGTGTGTGTGTGCGTGCGTGCGTGCGTGCGTGCGTGCGTGCGTGCGTGTGTGTGCGCGTGCGTCGCCTCACAGCAAGAAGGTCGCTGGTTCGAGCCTCGGCTGGGTCAGTTGGCATTTCTGTGTGGAGTTTGCATGTTCTCCCTGCGTTTGCGTGGGTTTCCTCCGGGTGCTCTGGTTTCCCCCACAGTCCAAAGACATGCGGTACAGGTGAATTGGGTAGGCTAAATTGTCCGTAGTGCATGAGTGTGTGAATAAGTGTGTATGTGTTTCCCAGTGATGGGTTGGAGCTGGAAGGGTATCCGCTGCATAAAACAAATGCTGGATAAGTTGGCGGTTCATTCCGCTGTGGCGACCCCAGATTAATAAAAGGACTAAGCTGAAAAAATGAATGAATATATATGTGTGTGTGAAGGACTCAAAGTTTGATCAGGCATGTTTAATTAGGGTTAAAGCTAAATTGTGCAGAGCTGCGGCCCTCCAGAAACTGACACCTGTGAGATAGGAGAAATGTACAGAAACAGCAAAAAAATCTGTCTTTATGGCAAGTCAGAAATCTTGAGTTCTGAAATTGACAGTTGCAGTTTATTGTCTGCATTGTCTTGCCTTAAAATAGAAATGATGCAAATTTCCATAAAGCACCACATATATTGCATTAGATGTTCAGTTCATTTGGATGACACATAATTAACATATGTTTTGTTTTTTGTAGTTTTAACAGAAATGGTGACCCCTTCAAGGGCTCTTAAGTAAATGAGTATCCAACTCCACATTTAGACTGAGGGAGTGTAATGATTCCTCATGGGGTAATGAGCTGATTATAGATATCATTTAGAGCTTATGATGCGTGTCCAAGAAGCTGAAAAAAATAACACTACAGTGTGACATAATAACACACATCTGTCTGATCTACCTCATGAACATACAAGTAAAATACTAGTAAAATGCTCGAATATTGGAAATATAAATCCCTTACATCATCCTTACTCATTTTTATTGCCCATTCGTAAGCTATAAGGGAGGCACGATGGCTCAGTGGTTAGCACTGTTGACTTACAGCAAGAAGGCCACTAGTTCGAGTTCCGGCAGGGTCAGTTGGCATTTCTGTGTGGAGTTTGTATGTTCTCCCCATGTTCGTTTTGTTTCCTCGGTTCTCCGGTTTCTCCCACAGTCCAAAGATATGCTATTGGTGAATTAGGTACAAAATTGGCCTTAATATATGAGAGCGTGTGTGAATAAAAGTGGGTATGGGTGGTTCCCAGTACTGTGTTGTGGCTGGAAGGGCATCTGCTGCGTATAACATTTGCCGGAATAGTTGGTGGTTCATTCTGCAGTGGCGACCCCTGATAAATAAGCTGAAGGAAAATGAATGAATAAATATGCTATAAGGTCGTTAGTCAAGTAAATGTGACAGTTTTTAAAATATATACAGTAAAAAAGTATCACTTATTTCTGTATTTGACTGATTATTGGTTGATTGATTAATTGATCGATTGATTGATTGATTGAATGTCTATGTTGCTTTTTATTTATTATTATTAAATAATTTATTAATTATTATTATTGTTTTTGTAGTTAAATTATAATTAAATAATTAACATAAATAAATAACATTGATAGACAAATCTCTTTGATAGACACTTGATAGACAAATCATTGTCGGACAAATCATAAATGCACACATCCATCTTATTCTTGACCTCCCATTTCAATTTTCTCTTCACATACAACACTATATGGAATTTATTATTAACCAATGTCATGCATGAGAGTGAAAAAAATGGCCTCAATACCCACTGCTTTCCTCAACGTATATATATACACAGATTCCAATCAGCGTCTTTCTGGAAGATTCCTCTCTGTTTCTCTCTCTGCTCAGATGGACACAGCGGTCTCGTGTCTGTTATCAGCGCTGACAGAGAGAGTCTGGGTAACAGCAGCCTTCCATCTTTTATCTCTCTCACCTTCACACCAGTTTAGTCAGAGAGCGTGAAAAAGCCCTTCTGCACACACAGTGTTGGGAGTAACGTGGTAATCTCTGTGCTTTCTCAGTAACACAGCAGCGTAACAAAGTGCTAAAGCGCTTTCCACTGGTTTAAACACTGGTTTCTTACATACAGGCCCAGAAATGCTTTGTGTTGCCAAAAACATGAATATACAAACCTGGCAACATATGTGGCCATGGTTACAGATAAAATAATTATACGTCGAAAATAAATACATAAATAAATAACAATAATTAAGTGCTGTGTATTTAGATTATTTGTTGTGGTCACTAGCTGGAGTGCCCATGAACACCACTAGAGGGCACTCCATCCAATAGAGTCGGCTTGGTTTTTTTAGTTTTATATATGTATATAGTATAGTGATTGTTATAAACAATGTATCTGGACACTTGTAAAATATTTTGTAATTTCAATCTTTAATCAAATCCCATAACCTTCCCTCCCCCTCGAAACAAATTTTCTTCACTGTTGGTCACATGGAATGCCTTTGGGGCTGGGCTATTAGTATTTTAGTGTGTGTCTTGTTTCCATCCTGTCTTTGTTAGAGGCAGTGGTTCGAATGAATATGATAAGATTTGGTCTGTAAAATGTTGCTCCTCATTACTTGTTTCTCATCATTTTTTGTCATCTGAAAACTAGAGAATGGAGCATACTGATGGTGATTCCGGTGGACAGTAATCCTTCACAACTGAGTGCAAACTGCCATTCCAATCTTCATCAATTTATTTAGCAAAAAATGTCATGATAGGGAGAAAGGGGACAATCTAAAACTACCAGCCCCTCAGACTAAATTTCCCATAACTCGTTGCACTGATTCACCAGATTCTTGTTACCTTATTTAAGCCTTGCACGCACACTTGTTTTGTTCCCTGTTTCTAGTGATGGGAGAAACAAAGCTTTTCAAAGCTTTAAAACAATTCAACCATTTACTTCTCAAAATAAAAAATAGTAATACATTGAGCCACTAAACATTATTCTGCTTTTCTACTAGAGGAAAATGCAAATTACTTTCAAACACTTCAAGTATAGTTTGTGTTTGTAAATGCAAAATTATGAAATCCAGGCATAACACTGTATGACAACGTTATAGCCTACAGCTAATCAATCTATCAGATTCAGGAGTGCATTACAGTTCTAAAGAAAATTATAAATGATAAATTATCTTAAATCGAATACATTTATAGAGATGTTATTTCACTCACCTGGGAAATGGAGGCCACATGAATGGTTTGTAAGCACAATTAAGTGCACACAGCATGCAAAATCATCTGTTAATTGTAATAAATTATTTCAAAAAGTAATTTACTGTGTAAAGCCACATAAAACAAAACCAAAATATCATATACAGTCAGAACTATTAGCCCCCCTTTGAATTTTTTTTCTTTTTAAAAATTTTCCCAAATGATGATTAACAGAGCATGGAAATTTTCACAGTATGTCTGATAATAATTGTTTTTTTGGAGAAAGTATTATTTGTTTTATTTCGGCTAGAATAAAAGCAGTTTTGAATTTTTTAAAAACCATTTTAAGGTCAAAATTATTAGCCCCTTTAAGCTATATTTTTTTTTCGACTGTCTACAGAACAAACAATCTTTATACAGTAACTTGCCTAATTACCCTAACCTGCCTAGTTAACCTAATTAACCTAGTTAAGCCTTTAAATGTCACTTTAAGCTGTATAAAAGTGTCTTGAAAAATATCTAGTAAAATATTACTTACTGTTATCATGGCAAATATAAAATTAATCAGTTATTAGAGTTAAGTTATTAAAACTATTATGTTTAGAAATGTGTTGAAAAAAATCTTCTCTCCGTTAAAAAGAAATTAAGGGAAAAATAAACAGGGGGGCAAAAAATTCAGGGGGGCTAATAATTCTGACTTCAACTGTATATGCTGAGCTTAGTGGCTAATCAGTCAGGAATCAGCTGAGGTGAAGTGACGGCGACCAGCGAGACCTAGCTGTCACTCAAGTGGCCACGCCCTTAATTATGCAGACTTAATATTAATATGCAAACTCTGCATAAAATATGCAAATATAAATATGCAAACTCAATATAAACGAAAATAAAGAGTTCTAAAAAATTCACCCCCTCACAGTTGTCATGAAGGGTAATATTAGCTACAGTATATGAACCAAAATCGTTCGTTGTACCAGGCTGTAAACACCTGTTTTGCTGTAAAGTTGGCCATTTTAACAGTGGGGTCAATAGAAATGTGCTCTAATATGGAGCCAGCACTAGCGGAATTACGATGAATTGCAGTTTTAGTTACTTCCGTATTAGCTTCACAAGGGAGCGTGGGAGGTTGCCCATTTCCCAAAACCTAAACCCAACTTCTAATTTACTAATAAATAGCTAATTAGTAGTTTATTAAGCTAGTAGTGTTATTTAATGGTTTGTTAATACAGTGAATTGTTACCTCAACTAAAGTGTTACCAATACTTTTAATAGGGTTAACTCACTTATTCAAGTAAGGTCAACTAATCATTATAAAAAAAACAATGGGTTCACTTACTTTTTTTTTTTAATAGTAAAGCAAATTAATTGTATTTACCAGAGTACACAGTTTCCACATAAGGTAATGCACACCCACCTGAAAACCATCCCCAATAAAACACCTAAAATTTCAGGGAAAAAAAGAAAAAAGAAATGAAAAGCTTTACTAAGAGGCTTTCCCATAATTATTTCCCACTCCGAGATAAATTTCCCTTCCCTGAAGTTATCCCCATGTAGCCCATTCTTTGTCATATTAATTGATTTAGCAGTGGTGCACATTGCCAAGCAACACAAGTTCTGATCAAGCAAGGGAAGATTAAAAACAAACACTGCGCTGTGATGAATAATTGAAATTGCAACATAGTCTTTAATTAACATTCTTTATTTCGGCGCCAAGATGCATTGTGGCCAATTTATCTGAAAATTTGATAAACATATCCATCAAATAAAAGAGTGGTTGCATTTTAATATGGGCGTCTGTGGTTCAATGAGCCAGTCCGCGATGTTTCTTGGGTTTAATTAGACTTCATTCACACGCGGGTACTAATCAACTCGCAGTTGGAGTCTTCCCTTGTATCACCATGGAGCCAGAGAGCATTCGCACCCCAGAGCCTTTAAAACACAGCCACAGTTAGGCGTGGAAGAAAATTAGTTCCTACAAATTTGCCGTTCACAATCCTTCCAGCCAGAAGAATTACTTGGAACCCATTCAGTTAAAAACTCATGGTAATTGTGCATCTTGGCTGCATCCTTGGTGCTTGTCGGAAATATAAATGTGCTTGTGAATTCAAAAGTATGGATGCTAAATTGAAGGATGTTTCAAATTCTTGCGGTTATCTCTCTTTAGCACTTGTGTGCATACTGTGTGTTTGAGGAAAAAATGCTCTCTCTCTCTCTCTCTCTCTCTCTCTCTCTCTCGCCTCTCTCTCTCTCTCTTTCTCTCCCTCTCTCTCTCTTTCTCTCTCTCTCTCTCGCCTCTCTCTCTCTCTCTCGCCTCTCTCTCTCTCTCTTTCTGTCTTTCACAAACTATTTGTGGTCAAACTGACAAGTGGTCAGTTGGAAATGTTCTTTGTATTGTTGATAGCGATGGTATTACAGGCTGTTTCTCAGTTCCAAGAACGCAGAGACAGACTTGCGTTCTTGTGAAGACCAGTCTTGCCAGGTCACCTCAAAAGAACCAACTCAGGAGACTGCGAGAACACAGAATGTGTCCTGTAAGAAATGAGATGCTACGTTCTTTCTGATGGTCATGTGACCTTTACTTATTTTTAACGGAAAAGTATTTTTAAATTACAGCATTTATACAATGATTTATTGTATACTTTCCACTATACAAATAAAACAAATTTTATTACGAATATCAGCAAATAAAGACCCTCAATGTGTTTATGCCTTTATTAAGATTTTCATAATAATGTTTACTTTTACTGACTCATTTAAGGAAACTCCTGAGATAAATGAGTTATATCTCTGAACTTTAATAATAAATCTATATAAAATGTTCCTCTTCCGGCCTCCTTTAGTCAGTCGCAATGACTTTTGGGACTTCTATAGCAAGTTCGAGCAATTTCTCAATATGCGTTCTGCACCGTTCTTGCGTCCTCGTTTTCTCGTGTAACGTCATCATCAACTGCCAAAGTTTAGCCCCAAAACTTAAGACCGCAGGAACGGAGGACGCGTGAAAGTTTCCAAAGTATTCTTAATATCGAGGATGCAGACTTGAACTCTGAACTAGCTCTAAAAGTCCCAGAAGTAAATGCGACTGAATAAAGGAGGTGGGAAGCGCAGCATTTTATATAGATTTATTATTAAAGTTCAAAGATATAACTTATTTGTCTCAGGAGTTTCCGTAATTGAGATGGTGAAAGTAAAATTTACCATGAAAATTCTAATAAAGACATACGCATATTAAGGGTGTTTATTTGCTGAAATTCATATTAAAATCAGTTTTGTTTGTATTTATATTTATTTGTATTTATTTTATAAATATATATTGAAAAGGGGAAAAACGATAAATCAATAGATGAATGCTGTAATTTTTAAATAATTTTCTGTTAAAAATGGTTTTTACTACAAAACCATAGTAAAAAATATGGTTCATTTTGTAGTTACTATGGTTTTACTACAGAAACACATAGTTTAACTGTGTTTACTAAAGTAAAACCATGGTTAATTTTTCATTAATCGAGAGATTAATTAGAATTATTGCTGTTATGAATAGTGTAGATTATGTAGAATCATGTAAATGAACTCAACGGGTTAACCATCATTATGGTGTGGATTGTGTAAATATATTTGGTCATGCTTTATTTTGATGGTCTGTTTGTTGAATTTAAGTTACATTGCATCTACATGCCAACTAATTCTCATTAGATTATAAGTAGACTATTAGGTTGGGGTTAGGGTTAGTGTAAATTGACATGTACTTGCAAAGTTTCTTATAGTCAGTTAAATGTCTGTTGAAGGAGCAGTATCAACTTATATTAAGCATACAGTCTACTAATACTCAAATGGACTATCAAAATAAAGTGTTATCATATATTTTATTGATAATGTGGCTGACACGAATTCTCGCCAAGAATATAATGCAGTTTGAGTCATTCTCTCTTCCTTCATTCTCATCCAGTTCCTTTTACTGTAGCTTCTGATGAAGTCACACTGTTTAAACTCAAGAAGTTTGCTTTTGAAATGTAGTCTTGTTAAAAGAAAGTGAAGCTGTTTACTCCTCCAGAGAAGGGGCATCTATTAAAACTCTGGACAAACAGCAATTAAGCACTGAATTGACGTTTTCACTTCTGCTGGCTCAATATCTTGGTATGCACAACAATGCGTAATCACATTTGGACAATATGTCTCTTCTAATCCTAAAGAGATTTTAATTTATGCTTTCCCTGAGCACTCTCATAAATCAGCAAGCTTATTTCAGTCGGTTGTGGGGAATGAGGCCTTGGCTCCTTTACACAAACGGTGTGATAATGGTCCGTTTACGTGCCGCTGTCTCTCTTTTCTTTATCAGGAGGTGTGCGTGTGTGTGTGTTTTTTCTAAAGGGTCAAGGTTTGATTGGATTTGCGAAGCATAGTTATTTCTAGATGTCACTGTATACAGTGCATCCGGAAAGTATCCACAGTGCTTCACTTTTTTCACATTTTTTTAATGTTACATGGATTAAATTATTTTATTTCCTCTAAATTCTACACACAATGAGAGGGCTTGAGAGGTACTGCAAGGAGGAATGGGCAAACATTCCGGTGTGCCAAGCTTGTGGCGTCATATTCAAAAAGACTTGGGGCTGTATTTGCTACCAAACGTGCATCAACAAAGTATTAAGCAAAGGCTGTGAATACTTATGTACATGTGATTTTTCAGGTTATTCATTTTTAATAAATTTGCAACAATTTCAAAATATCTTTTCACATTGTCATTATGGGGTATTGTGTGTAGAATTCTGAGGAAATAAATGAATTTAATCTATTTTGGAATAAGGCTGTAACATAAAAAATGTGGAAAAAGTGAAGCGCTATGAATACTTTCCGGATGCACTGTATATACAGTAGTAAGTAGTGTTATATTTCCTCTAAACTGTACATCTAAAAGTATTTAAGCATTATGATTATTTTGCAAGATAATATAAATGGTCCATCCATATGTGTACTCTGTAAACATTTGTTGCTGCCTTCATTTTTAAATTTTAGATACAATTAAATTTACTAATCACTTCAACTACTTATCTACCTACCTATCAGAAAAATTTTATTTGTTTTTAAATTTTCAGACTTTTTAAAAAAGATTTTTAGTGATAATATCATACATTTAGAGTATTGTATTCAAATGTAAAACCACACTTACAGCATGTCAGTTATTGATTGATTGGTTGTATCACAATCACCAGCGACCTACGTCACTGGAAAACATGCACACACATCTGCAATTCTGCCACTGAAATGAACTACAAATCCCATCATTTCATGCACTCACACACCTGGTCCAGATTCCGCTTGATTGCAAACACACAGCTGAAGCTTGTGAGGACTGATTACTCAGACTATAAACACAGCAAACACATACCTCTCTGCTGATTCTTGTGAACTGTAAGTGAGCATTTTCTTTGTCTTGCCTTGCCATGTTTTTAACAGGGATGGCTGACGTGAAACTGACGTTTTGACACAGTGTTGAGATCCCGAAGCGCAAGTGTTTCGAAACACTGCACCGAAGCATGATCCAAAAAACCCAGGTCACATGACTAAGGTGATTTCAAACACACAAGTTACGTGACTAAAGTGTTTCGAAACAGCAGGTCACGTGACTAAAGTGATTCAAAACATTGGCCATTTCAGAAGTGTTTTGAGACCTGTCAATGGTGTGTTTGACTGACCGGGTCGAAAAAAACCCTCTATCTCATGTAGCCTAGTGGAGTGTACGTGTGCTCAAAGTTACTGTGCTGCAAATGGCCGGAGTTCAAATACTGTCTTGAACAAATATTCTAAAGTTATGACATGATGTATTTTAATAATGTTACTGTTTTATGACCAAAACAAGACATATTTATTCACAAAGTGTTCTTTCGGATGTCAGACCAATGTTAAAACAAAACACGTTACAAGAACAGAGCATTTAAAAACAAACATCTATATCTGCATCTCCCTGGATTTGAACCCATTATCGCTGCATGCTAGTTTGGTATTCTCACATGCTTCACTAAATCACTTAAAACTTAAACTCTACAACATGGTGTTTAATACCTTAATTTGTTTCTTTGCTGAAGCTGTACCAGAGCAATACATAAAATTACCACAAGCTGTCACTGTAGAGATGGGTTTTGAAACGTTTTGAAGCTTTGAAACATTTGCTTCGACTGTTTTAGTGTTTCATGAAGCCTCGCTTTGCCCACCACTAGTTTTTGACTTTTGCTTTGTTTTACTGTTTATGTTGTTTTGCCGCCTGTCCTTACCATTCGGCTGTATTCTGACCACGCTTTTGGATTACCTGCATGCTTCTGTCTGTCCCTGACCTTTTGCCTGCATGACGATTCACTTAATAAACTACATTAGGATCCTCACCTCTGTTGCAGACCAGCTCATTACAGGTTGGCTGGTTGATTGGTTGGTTGACATTGGTTTACAATATTCTTTCTCTTACTTACAGTATGTTGGATTAGATGTTTTACCTCTCTATGGAACTCAGTGTGCATGAGTTAAGATTTCACATATGGCCGTTTGCCAGCAGAGCCATTGCACTTTAGATGAATGGGAAGGCTAACAAATGGCTATGTCCAGATATTAGAGACCACCTTGCCCATGTAACGTATTGCATGTACTGTATGAGTGCATGACTGTCTTTTTATCCATCACTTCTCTTTACCAAGCGAGTCCTTAATTTGAAGGATTTTCTTCTATTTGCAGGGCTGATTGCACATGAACAGAGGTCAAATATATGAGTGCTGCTAATTGTAAGCTCAGCTTTTGCCCCTTGGTTTCATTTTCTTTTCTAGAGAAGTGCTTAGTATCAGAGGTCTCATCTCCACTTCATTTGTTCTTAGGCAGGAAAAGGATTTTATGCGTGGCAGTTCACATACTGTGTTGAAGACTATAAATGCAGTTGTGTTTAGAGGGAGTGAAAGAGAGAGGTTACACAGGTAGCTGGTAAATAAATAAGAATTAAGCCATATTTACAACATGGAAACATTTTAAAAAATGAAATAGTTTTCTAAAATGCTCTATTTATTCACTTTTGATGTCCTTCCAAATACAAATAATAACTAAATCAAAAGACACGTTTGCCATTCCAGCTTCAAGTGTTGCACTAGAAATATACTTTAGAACACAAATTAACAACAACCACTTCACTAATAATTATGAATAATTAGTGTTGGAACAGCCAGGTGTGTTTTAAGACTCAACTCATCTTTCAAATGCAGACCTTTTGACAAATCTGTTTGTAACGCTTTAGTGACAAGACAAATATTCGACAATATGTTATGCTTGTTTTTGCTTTTATAATGATGTTAGTAACTAATAAACTTTTTTTGTGTGTGTCACACAATGAGTCAGTGGATTAGGAGACTCTCTACAACTTTTTAAAGATATGTAGTCAAGTGGCCATTATAGCGAGAAGCAAATATTTTCAAAATTAAAAAAAAAAAACTAATAATATTGTTTCCATCAAGTTGCTAGAGTGGCTGAATGTGGTATTAGTAACCTATTAACCAACAGTAAACAAGACAGGCATAATGAAGAATGCTGATTAGTCACATGGGTTTATTTGGCAAATACGTATCCATCTCCCATTATTTCCACCCAGGCTCATTCTGAATACTTACCCCTATATACATTACTGGAGATCGCCAAATACATCACAGGAGCTACGTTTTTTTTGCTGTGTATACTTTTCAAATCTCAAATTTTTCTAGCGAGTGCCATTCGCACCTGCTCTTCTCACGTAAATCCACCCAAGGTGGCTGTCAACTGACTGATTTACTGATTGACCAACTGACCCGACCCCCTTCCCTAAATCTAACCAATAGCATTTTTAGCACCGATTGACCCACCGACCCACCTTTCGCAGGAGATGAAAGTGAAGAGCGGGGGGGGGTGGGGGGGGGTGTTGAGGAAGTGAAGACCACAGGGGAGGATTTGCGGAGTACAGTGAAGTGAAGAGGGGGGGTGGGTGTATGTTTTTCGGGTGTCGAGGATAAAAGATAAGAGCGCGAAGAAACGTAAAATTGTCTGTTTTCAGAATGAGCATATGTTGCATTATTTACATTTACCCTTTACCTCACAAGTCCTAAACTACCTCAAGTAAGCATAAAAACATATTTTACATATACATTATTTGCATGTTAAGTTCAAACTGAGCATCAGAATCAGAAAGAAAGTTGATTTTTCTAGCTTTGAGATTGACATGGTTTTCGGTGCAGGCTGACTCAAGTTCACAGAGAGTCAGTAACTCAATGGTAACTCATAACAACCAAGACCTACAGTGGCCAGAAACCCCAAATCCCCATGAATTAACCGCTTACATTGATTTAGTGTGACTGCTAAACACACAAATATGGAATCATTAGTGTAATAAACACTGCTTCATGTGAGATTTACTTAAATCATCTTTCTGCACATAAAAATCCCCTTCAGTTATTTGTCCAGCTCTTGAGCACATGGGTTACCCTTATATGAACTAAGATTATGAAACTGAGAATATACTTGTCAAAGGCTCAACAAAATTGAACAATGGACAATTGGTAAAAATACTAATAATAATTGCTTGATCTGATGAGTCTTGATTTGTGTTGCAGAAGGTAGGGTCAAAATAAACAACAGAAGCATCGATGCATTGTACCTTGTATTAATGATTCCAGATACTGGTGGCAATGGTTTGAGAGATGTTTCATTGGCCTGCTTTGGTACTCTTAGGGCTAAATGAGCTCTGTTTAAACACTACAGCATACAGTACTAAGATGGCATCTTCCAGCAGAAAGTTCATTATACTGTATGTGAATCTCCACAGTCACCAGGGCTGTGTCCGAAATCGCCAACTACTCAGTAAGTACTGCATTTAAACGTACTACTCATTTGTTAGAAAAGTACATTTTTACAGTATGAATGTGAGCAGTATGAATGTAACTCGGGCGTACTACTTCGACCATTCTGTCATGATCACATTACATACTCACGTGAGTTGCATCGCTTCAATCCCATTCAAGAATTCTCCTGCGGGGTATCATGGGATAACGCAGCGTACATTGGATGAACACTTCTGAATCTCGCCGGAAAGAGTAGGTCATCTGGGTACTTCTCGCATACTGATTTTCGAATTCTACGAATTCGGGCATACTACTCGGCTCACATAATTGTTTTTAGCATACTATATAGTATTCTTTCAGAAATAAAGGTACGCGAGTTGTCACTGGGGTGGTACCATATTGGTACCTCAAAAGTATATACGGTATAGTATATACGTATTAGTATATATGTATTAGTGCCAACAAAATGAAAGAGGAACACTTTTGTACTATTTAGGTACTAATATGTACCTTTGAGGTATTAATATGGACCTTTTAGGTACAAATTTAAACATTTTAAAAGGTACCACCCCAGTGACAGCTCGTGTACCTTTATTTCTGAGAGTGTATGCAAGTATGCAATTTCGAATGCAGTCCAGGTCCCCCTTGGGATGTGCTGGAATAGGAGAATTGCATCTTTATCAGATAAAATCTTTATGGAATGTTTCCAGCACCTTTATGAACCTATGCATGGTGTACCTAATAAATTGGCCAGTGAGAAACTGCGAATGCATATCACATATTAAGTATTAAGTCTCCGAAATCTCATCTTCAGCATGTGACCGGTGTCTATTGCCAGCACACAGAGCACGACTCATTCATTGTCAGCTGCCCTACTAACGGTGGAATCTATTTTTGTTATGTACCAGCACTGACAGCTTTTTTTGAAGCCTATTCTGATTTATGGATCTCTATAGTTTAGTGTGTTTTGAATCTTTTCCTCTGGAGGCCATTGTGTGGCTCACACACACACGCACACTGCACACACACATCCCTCAATCTCTACAGAGTCTGAGAGTGTCTGCCTCATCTCTTTAAATCACCTAGAACAACCACCCCTCCACACATATACACAAACAGAAGTCGTAAAAACCATGAGGATTGCATATAGGTAGAAACCGAGATTTAACAACATGAGCTTTACAGCCTCAAGGTGATGCGTATTTAATTAAATATTTTAGAAATTCATCAGCAGCTTGTTTTCCCCCCATTCTCGTCACCTCTCATCTTGTCTTGACTCAAGCATGCGTGGGTGTATTTATTTCTTTTTTTTTTTTCCTCCTCTAATACCTCAGAAGAAAAGAGCCAAGACCCTGAGGTGAGATAATACGAATCTGTTTACAAGTCTGATTAACACTGGGGTCTACAGAGTGTGAAGAGCAGCTGAGAAAATGCTATCTGCTAACTTGGGCTTTCCCTCCTAGCACCATCAGTCCCACCACCAGTGTCAACAGTTACACCACAAGGCGAGGCTCAGATTCAGATGGTACACTTTAAAGAGTCCTGCCGCATCTACATTGCCCTCTTATGGTTGTGACCAGCACTACAATCAAATACCATTTCCCTATTTCCATCTATTTATCATTTGCCTTCTAATGCATCTTAAACTACCCTTTAATGCAATTTAAGCAATCAAACTGCAGTCAGGATTGCTCCAATGCATCTTGGATGCAATGCAGATATTACTCTTATCTGATCGCTAACCGATTACACCATGATGCATGTGCTTACTCTGCGTAAATAGGCTTCACTACTTGCAGTTTTGTGCACATGGAGTAAGATTCAGAAAGGTGGTCTTAGATCAAGCAATTTAGAGCCTATGGTGCAGAGCAAAATAGACATAGAGGAAATTAGCAAAGGAACAGGAACACATTTCATTTGTAGCACAACTACATGTATAGCACCGGCAAGTCTCCCAGGTCGATGTAGTCTAAGATTAGGATCGCTTTATTTAGGCTGGTAAATCTCTTAGGCACATCTTTGTGCAACAAAGTTTCTATCTAGCAGCATTTACAGGGCAGTCATGTCTCTTGTAGAGAGTCGAGGCCATTTATCTCCTTAAAGAGAGCCTCAACAACTTGATGACTCAGGTCTGCTTTTTGCTGCCTGATCTCTTATGTAAGAATGACTGAATGTAGTGTAGAGATCAAAGGAAAACAATTAAAATGCCATCTGGTATTTTTCACTGTATCATATTTTCTCGCACTTCAGTTATTGTTTGGAATGCCTACAGTATAGTTAATTGCAGAATTTATGCAAATTAGCATTGGGTCACCATCTAAAATGAGATGTAGGTCTTTTCTAATTCGTCACAGACAAACTATGTTAAAGGGGTGGTCCAGAGAGTATTTTTAAGGCTTTGTTTTGTTTATGGGGTGCAAAGCAATGTGTGCTCATGCTTCATTTGTAGAAAATCACGTTATTTTTTCATATATCTTACTTTGATTATTTACAGCTACTCAGCTAACATGAAAACAGCTGTCATATTTCCTAGCTCCTCTGAAAGGCCCGTCCTCAAGAGGCTCTGATTGGTCAGCTAACATAATGTGCTGTGATTCACAGATCAACTCCACATCACCAGGAAGCATCATTGTTGTAACATTACAGCGTCTCTGGCCCCTTCACTGCACAGGGTGTACGTGCGTAACCTGAAGGGTTTATGACATAATTAACCCGGATGTATTTTGTTGTAGTCCCCAAACTTTGTTCAGTGTAGGCTTCGCTAAGCTAACTCTGTGAAAGCCAATGTCTCCCTTTGCTTTGAACTTTGAGCGTCTTAGATTCAGAGATGTTTATGTTCACACAGCTACATTCCACATCAACTAAAGTTTAAAATATGATCTTGTAGTGGACTACCCCTTTAATACATGTCCACTTACTGAGATTTTATGGCCAGGACACACCAAGTCAATGGTCAGCCATTACTAGGCAGCATTTTCCATACTCAAAATGCAAAGCAAGTGGTGCTTAGTTTACTTTTTTTATATAATGCAGTTCACATGTATGAATAATGATGAACATAAGCTACTGATATCTCCTGATATAAACCGTTGTTTATTTAGTCTGTAGTTGGGTGTAGTCTTTGTGGTGCGTTCGAGTGCAGATTCAGCTAACCACATTCAGTTTTGTCGCTGCTAGTTCTCTCCCATTGGCTTAGTGTATCAGAGACCATAAATATGTTGCCTTTTTATGTACTTACATTAGTTGCATTGCCTTACTGTCATTCCCAACTACTCTTTCTGTGCCATCCTGAGATATTAAAGTGCACAGTCATGCTGAACACCTGACTGTGTACATTCATATTGAGAATATCGGGTTTTGTCACACCAAATGTGACAGTGAGAAATTTGACCATATTTTATGTCGCAAACCAAAAAACTCTCGAAATGAACGCTGGAAATCTAACAAAGTCATTTGGGCATAGGGACATGCCAAACTGATGCCAACGGACTAGTGCTGAAGCAATTCTGTCATTGCCTTGCCTTGCATCACTTGCATTGGGGGAATAGAAAGTTGCACTACAACACACTTGATAAACTACAGCCAACAACTAACTAATGTAGTATGAACAGAGTTCTATGTGTGACAATGAGCACCGTTACCAATTTGACTTGCAAAATCAGCCAAAAAACAGCTGAAGTCATTCGACTAAACCCAATAGAGCAGAGAAAACATATAGGTGACCAATACATGAAAAGCATAAGCAAAAATCACCATCAATGTCCTGCATCAAAGAAATTAATGCAAATAACCCATATGCTATGTGTTTTTCAAATAGTTGGCAATGGTACTTTAAAGATGAAAGTTTGATTAACCTTTGAACTACCATGATCATCAGAACCTGCCCACAGCTTGACCGTTTCTAAAGCTGACAAGCATAGAGATTCATGCTGGTCTAATCAGGTCAACAGGGAAAAGAAAGTACAGCACGGGTCTAGCGTCCAGCTGTTAGGTCCAGCCTGACGGCTCTCTTCCCCCCTGCAGACCTCCCTAACAGTTCCCCAGCCTCCGCACACCACAGATTAGCTCCATTTCCACAATTAACTGGCAGGCAAGGGATGGGAAAAGAATGATTTAAAACCTGCTGGCTTCTCTCCCGCTGGCCCTGCAGAAACCATGCGTATACCACATGGTGAAATGAGAATGCGCTGTGCCTGCTTCCCTCCATGTCCTCCAGTCGTCCTGGGTGGGTGGACCACCTTCCTGACACATTCTGTCTAATTACCCCTGGCCCCCTGTGGTAACACCCAGACTACCCATTGGCACCCTCGTATTCTCCCCGGTTTGCCTGGACCCCCTCCGGAAGAATGAAAGATGTGTCTTGTGTTGCATATTGTCACCTTTGTCCCCTCGGAGATGATTTTGTTTGCGTTTTGGACAGCGAGAGATATTTATATCTTTAATATGCAGAATCCCACTGTGATTTTAGGTTCTAAAACCCTACAGAAATTACTTTCTGAATGACTCTGATTTAATTTCTAAAACGTACTTTGTTGATACAAAAATTGTGCTCCAGTCAGCCTCACAACTCACCATGAACACCATAATAAGCCTTTTCGCCATTTCCATGGGCAGCTAAATAAATCAGGGCTGTTGTTCTCCCCAGGAGAGCGTGTAACAATCCCAAAGCTGCTGGTCGACCCACAACAGTCCAATTAGCAGTGCTGGGTTGGTGCTGATCCAGCGTTCCCAGTTGGCTGCATGGCATTCAGGTCATAGGCAGCAACACTATTGGGACATCCAGGACAAATTTTAGAAACTTTCACCTCAGAAAGTCTCAGGCAGAATTCACTGGGTCTGATCAAATTTAACTAGATGCTGGCAATTTAAAAAGGTGAAATAGAAAGGATAAAATATGGTACTTGTTGCTTTAAACACTCTCAACACTGACAGGTTATTTGAAAGGGTTAGGATTTTTTGTTGTTGTTTTTGTTAGCGTTAGAAGTCTTAGGGTTAGGTGAATCATTGTGGGGGTTTTAGTTTTGATAGTTTTATTATATTTAATTATCTTAAATTGGTTTTTAAATGTTTAAATAATCATTTTCCAATGCTGTTTTCAGATCATATCAGTAGGCATCAAACATCTCACAGAGTCACACGAGAAACTGCTAATGATGACTGTCTTGTACCAAAGTGGAAGACCTCTTTTGGTCAATCTGTTTTCTCTGTTAAGGGACCCCATAATTGTGGATTGATTTACATGTAAGCCTAAAACTAGAAAGTAATAAATATTTTTGTAGTTTTCTTAAAAAGTGGTTAAAAACGAAACAGCAGTGTTTGCACAATTAGTCTACTATTAGTTTGTTTGATCATGCCGCCTTTGCTTTTGCCTTACAGCAATTTTATGTAAAGAATTATAATGTTGTGTATATTTAACTATTTTATTTTCATGTTATGCCAAGCCTCCTGTGGGCAGGTGTTGAGAATTAGCAAGTCAGCTAAAACACCTAAACAAATGCATTTGGTTGTTCAGTGTAATAGTGATGTCCATGTCAAATAAATAAATAAATAAATAAAAATGATAAAAATTGGATCAGTTGATAAAAGTTGAAGTTTGACTTTTATTATTCATGATCCATTATACCACGACATTGTTAAAAACTTCGGTATGTTGATATGTAAATCGATATGCTGAGAACCCAAAACATTCAGCTAAACTTTTTTTAGCATTTTGGCTATTTATTTTTAAAATGCTAGTTTTTAATGTGAAATCACTTTTTTTTTTTTTTTTACTACAAATACGTTTATTGTATTTATTTATTTTTATTTATTTATTTATTTTTTAAAAATGGTGACATGCACAAGGATTATGTTTTTAGGCAATCACAAGCACTTGATAACTAAAACAAATTGGATAAATGGATAAAACATGGATAAATGATCTGATAGATAGATAGATAGATAGATAGATAGATAGATAGATAGATAGATAGATAGATAGATAGATAGATAGATAGATAGATAGATAGATAGATAGATAGATAGATAGATAGATAGATAGTGTTATATTTATCAAACTGAACATGAAAAAAAATTCAAACTGTTATAAATTCTCAGAAAAAAATCAATTTTTTTTGACTGCCTTTTCTATTACTATTTAGTTTCTCAAATAAATATTGAGTTATCACAGGTTGTTGATTTATTTTCTATAATTGCGAGGCTAAATTGTGGCTTCAGGTTTGTTGACCACATTAAAGCTGCAAATCAATTCATCACATTCCTTCCACATGGTCACAGAATGAACTAGTCTGTCTGGAAAGATGATGAACACTGTAAATGAGGTATAGCAGCTTGACATTTTGACAGCATTACTCCCTCAGGTACAGTAGATTTTCTATAATTAATGTTTGACCTCAATTATTTTATAACTCTGATACCAGAGTCTTTTAATTTCTTAATCGCACTACTTGCACAAATAGATAATAGAATGCTTTTGTTGCTTGTTTTGGCTTGTGTTTTTTTTATGTATTTGTTTTGTTTTTTGTTTTTGTTTGTTTTCTGTGTTATCTTAAGCATTTGTTTCCATTTTGTTGTCAAACATAATATGCCCAGAATGTGACATCTATTCAATGATGGCCTTTTGACCACCAAAATTAAACCACAAAAAGTATTACAGTATAATATAAGAAAAGTTTTATTAGTCGGAAAGCTTTAAATACAAATGTCAAATCTGCACTGGATTGTTTATGTCTACAATGTATGTAAACCTTGATGTCAAAACGACATCAAATTGACATCTAACGTTGATGTCAAAAATCGATTACAGCAGTGGTCCCTAACCTTATTATCACTGCAGACTGGTCAACGATTGACAATTTTACAGTGGCCTGGGGGTTTGGAGGGTGATAGAAATGTATGTAGATTGCTAGTCGGCCATCATCCGTTACCTCAGAGGATGAAAAGCTAATAAAACATTTGCTGCAAAGTTTTGTTCATAGATAAAATTGAAAAGCACTTCAGTATTTGGGTGTTCTGTGTTTGTCTGAGATAATTAGTCTATTGCAACGTGTATATTCCATGAAGCTGATTGGTCAATTCTTGTCACATGACTCAATGTTTTCAATTGGGTGCACCTGGAAGTGCGTGAAGGCAGCGTGACTCCATTGGAAATAACAAACTTGCGTGCGGAAAAGACGCGATATGTGAAATCCCCTGGCTTCTGTCATTCGCGATCTCCAGCAGTTGATCTTTTTCTCACACAGACACGCTGGGCCTTCACTGGGCCTTTTCCCCTTCACAAAGGAACTTTTCAAAGATGTCTGTTTCTTACTTATTTTGCCAGATTGTAGGTTAAATTTTGTCGCTTAAGTGACCGAGATGTAATCAAGAGATTACGGTCATTTTTCAAAATAAAAGATTTTTTAAAATAAAAGATTGTTCAGACTCAGATAATAAATTAAACTAAAACAATTGGGAACCACTGGATTCCAGGACTGTCCTGTAATCACTGGCCTGAAATAGCCTTCCTGATAATGTCCGAGGCTCACACTCTCGCAGTTCAAAACTAGAATAAAGACCTATCTTTTTAGTAAAGCATACACTCAATGCATCACATAGCGGTATAATGCATGAATGTGCTCCATGCATCTCGTTTATATGCACTATGAACAGCAGCTACGCTAATTATTTTCTTTTTCTTTTCATCCCAAGGCGCCCAGAGATTATGCAGTGCCACTGAAGCGATCCAAGACCTGTGAAGAGATGATCCCAAGATTTCCACAATCCCGGACCAGGCCATAGCAGCTGGTCATAGAGGAGTAGAGAGCATGCGTCTGATTCCTGTGAGACTCCAGAGACAGACGAGTCTTCTCCAGCCTCTGGTGCCTAGACTGCAGCTCTGCACAAGACATTTGGCCATATGAGAAATGGTTGTGCCTTACTGACCCTGGTTTCTCTCGAGGTAATTTTTTTTTCCTTCACTTTCGCCAATCGGTGAAGTTTTTTTCCTTGTCACCACAGGCTTGCATAGTTCGGGACTTGTAGAGCTGCGCATCGATGGATTACTTCTCAGTGTTTGGACTCTCAGCAGCAGGGCTTGACATTAACACCCGCCAACCCGTCAAATGTGGGTAGATTTCAGCTGTGGTGGGTCAGACAGACACACCCACTAGCCACTTTGGCTGGTTGGAAATAATTTTTAAATGGTAGTTTTCTTAAAAGCAGGGTTCGACAATAAAGATGGCCCAATGTTCGTGCAAATGTGATCTTAGAAACGAGAAGCTGCAAGACTGAGAAAAAAATAACTGTGTTCGCACGAGCAAAATGAAGCAGGTGAATATCGAATGAGAGGATGATCACTCGCGCTCACAGGTGATGCAATGCGCACGACTTTTAAAATGCAGGCGCACTCCCATTTACTTCCACGAAGCAGAGGAAACGCAACTGGTGCAATCGGTTCTCTTTGAAATAGACTGGACAAAAAGCAATGATTATGCACCCACAGTCCTGCTGCTTTTAAGAGCTCAATGTTTAAATATATACATATATATTCTTCTGTATGCAAGAGCGGTCACTGCTTTCATTTTAATTATTCTTTGAACAGATTATAAACAGGCCTAATATTAACTATGTTAATCCTTTCATTATCACACACTGTATTTATTTTTTTTCTTACAATTATTTTTGTTAATATTCTTTAACATTTATTTTACAAAAACATTTTTTTAATATGAGATTAACTCCCCGTTTATGTGTAGTTAACTGGTGATCTAGGACCTTTAGCCTGGACAGATTAATGTGCATATTTTAGATACATGACAATAGTTCTTTTTTAATGTGTTTTTTTTTTAAGAAAGATTTTGTTGAAATAAAAAGTGCATGTATACAGCTATATTTTGCTTGTTTTGACACATTTAAAATTTGTGGCTAAGAAATAATTATTCAGTTTTGGTGTGGTCAGAGATAAATTTGGTAAATCCTTAATTTTGAGCTCTGAAAAGTGTGGAATAAAAAAAATTGCATTGCGACAACCCATTTGCTCATGCTCATTGAGCAAGCTCATACACAACACATGCAAAAGTGAAATGAATGAGGAGGCATGTGGACAACACAAAATCTAAATCAAGTAATTATAGCATGTCAAAGTCAAATTTATGCATTTAAAATATATTTTCCCAACAACAAAAGTGTGGCTAGTGAAAATGCGAGTGGCTAGTAATGTTGGAAAACTACTAGCCACAGTTGCTGGTGATCAAAATAGTTAATGTCAAGCCCTGCTCAGCAGTGAATATTAAAACACAGCGAACTGAACTGAACTAATCTAAACTGAACTTAAACTCTGAAAACTGAACTGACACTGTTTCAATTCATTTTAATCTTCTATGGGAAGCTGCTTTGACACAATCTACATTGTAAAAGCGCAAAACATGATGAATTGAATTGAATTAATTAATATTTTATGTGTTTTTAATTCCAAGATGTCAAATTGGTATCATTTCACAATGATTTGCATTGTTTACATGCATTTTTTTTATGTCTTTTTGACCTCAAGGTGAATGTGTTGTATCCATGTGATCGATTTTGTTTTGTTTTCAAACTGAATGTTTTTTGAACGTGTTTTAATCATGTATGTATCCCTGTATTTTGATTGATTCTGTTTCATTTAAGTGCCCAGGGTCAATGTCGTTGCTCGGATCGATTATTTGAAGATTCTTTCTTCTGTCAACTCCACCTTTTCTCGATTCAGTTGACAGTAAACGGTGTGTGTGAGCGTTTGGTTGATGTGTGTGCTTGGCAGCCTGAAGACAGAATAGTGGTAATCCTTTTATTAAATGCTCAGATGGAAACAGATGACTTTTGCTCCCTCTGGGCTAATCTCCATCACCATGGCCAAATCATTAAACATGAGAGAGGGAGGGAGGGACTGAAGAGAGACAAACATCTGAAGGTCATATCTATTCATGCAAAATATACATAGGCCTATAATACAATGATAAGACTTACGGATACACACACCATATGTAAAGCAGCCTGAGGCATCAGAACTGATTTTGTAGATAGTAAGCGATTGCTATTTGAGCTAAGCTTCTCCTCACAGAACATTCTCATTCTTCACTTTTATAATGATATGAGTGAATCAGCTTAGCGACATTCCAATATATGAAAGAAAGGAATTTTCAGGGTCGGATCTGGATGTAGTTATGTACAGAAAGTATATTTATATAGAATATTTACACACAAAAGAAGTTCAAAAGGCTTAACTTACACTATAGACCTCATAAAAAGTGAGAAAAAATATGCAAAAGCAATTTACAAAATCATTTAAGAGCATTGTATTCCCAAAGAATAGGTTCAAGATCACTGAGTGATTTCAAAAATATGAAAAGTATTATCCTTTAGTAAAATTGTTAAAAAATAATTCCAAATTCAACTAAAAGTGAGTGTAAAGACCCAAGGATGATATTTTTGCATGCCTGTTTGCACAATGAGATATGTTATTACCTGTGGATTTGACTTTGAGAATGATCTGCTAAGTTTCTCCAATCTAATGAAGCAGTGAGAAATTACATTACAGGCATCCTCTTTGTCACAGCATTTATTTGTTTTGATCACAATTATGGTGGCTTAAGAAAGCCTACATACTGTTATACTACATAAACTTAATATCCTCCTTCTTCTTCTTTTTCTGAGACTAATTTCTACATGCATCTCCTCCTAGATCGTTCATACTATAACCAGCAAACTAACCCTAACCCTCCGAACTGGTCTGACTAGGGTTGTTATATCTTTTCCAACTGATCCGGCTTACGTTTTTCTGAAAACTGACCCAGAAACTTGGGAAAAGTGCCATTGACTTAACATTGGACCAAAACTTATGAACTCTTAACTTTGCGCCAGACTGTCATACAGACTTAAGGTTTGGCTCATTTAACTCAAACTAGCAATCTGCCAATAACCAATGACCTTTCAACTTACTAGCATATGCTATAGACTCCCATTGTAAAAACATTGCAATTGACTTTACATGGACATATTAACAACATACCAATCAATACTAGCATCATACTAATCCATATTAGAAACATATTAACAAACATACTAATCATACTAGCATCATGCTAATTCATACTATAAACACGTACTAGCAACATGCTAATTCATATAATTCATGTTAACAACATGCTAGTTTATGCTAGAAACATGCTAATTCATACTAGAACCATGCTAATTTGTGTTAGCAACTGCCTAGCAACTACTCAGAACACCTTATCAACCACCTAGCAACACCTTAGCAACCGCCTAACAAAACCTTAGCAACCACCTAGCAACACCTTAGCAACCGCTTAGCAACCACCCATAACACCCTAGCGACCACCTAGCAACACCTTAGCAATAACCTAGAACACCTTAGCAACCGCCTTGCCACGCCTTAGCAACCAACTAGCAACGGTTTAGCAAACGCCTAGCAACCACTCAGAACACCCTAGCAACCACTTAAAAACACCTTAGCAACCACCTAGAACACCCCATCACCCCCTTATAAACCATTCAAAACAACCTAGCAACGCCTTAGCAACCACCTAGCAACCACTCAGAACACCCTGGCAACCACCCAGAACACCTAAGCAATCACCCAGCGATGCCTTAGAAACCACTCAGAACACCCTAGCAGCCACCTAGCAACATCTTAGCAACCTCACAAAATACCTTATCAATGCCTCAGCAACTACTCAGAAAACACTAGCAACGCCTTAGAAACTGCTCAGATCACCTTATTAACAGCCTAGCAATGCCTTCACAACCAGTCAAACACACTTGCAACCACCTAGCAACACCTTAGCAACAACTCAGAACACCCTAGCAACCGCCTAGCAAAAAACATGCCATTTCATACTAGAAACATGTTAAGAAATGTACTCAACTATGCTAACTGTTTCAAACTTTTTAAAAACTACTTCAATAATTAAAACTTTAAAACTACTTCAAATTGGCTACACGGTGGCACAGTGAGTAGCATGTTCGCCTCACAGGCTGGGTCAGTTGGCATTTCTGTGTGGAGTTTGCATGTTCTCCCCATGTTGTCGTGGGTTTCCTCTGGGTGCTCTGTTTTCCCCTACAAGACCAAATACTGTACATGCTGCTCAGGTGAATTGGGAAAGCTAAATTATCAACCTTATCAACCACCTAGCAACACCTTAGCAACTGCCTAAAAAACCTTAGCAACCGCTTAGCAACCACCTAGCTACCACCCATAACACCCTAGCAACCACTTAGCAACACCTTAGCAATACCATAGAACACCTTAGCAACCGCCTAGCCATGCCTTAGCAACCAACTAGCAACGGTTTAGCAAACGCCTAGCAACCACTCAGAACACCCTAGCAACCACCCAGAACACCTAAGCAATCACCCAACGATGCCTTAGAAACCACTCAGTACACCCTAGCAGCCACCTAGCAACATCTTAGCAACCTCACAAAATACCTTATCAATGCCTCAGCAACTACTCAGAAAACACTAGCAACGCCTTAGCAACCGCTCAGATCACCTTATCAATAGCCTAGCAACGCCTTCACAACCAGTCAAACACCCTTGCAACCACCTAGCAACACCTTAGCAACCACTCAGAACACCCTAGCAACCGCCTAGCAAGAAACATGCCATTTCATACTAGAAACATGCTAAGATATGTACTCAACTATGCTAACTGTTTCAAACTTTTAAAAAAACTACTTCAATGATTTCAACTTTAAAACTACTTCAAACTGGCTGCACGGTGGCGCAGTGAGTAGCATGATCGCCTCACAGCAAGAAGGTGGCTGGTACGAGCCTCGGCTGGGTCAGTTGGCATTTCTGAGTGGAGTTTGCATGTTCTCCCCATGTTGTCGTGGGTTTCCTCTGGGTGCTCTGGTTTCCCCTACAAGACCAAATACATGCTGCTCAGGTGTATTGGGAAAGCTAAATTCACATTGTGTGTGAATAAGTGTGTATGGATGTTTCCCAGTGATGGGTTGCAGCTGGAAGGGCATCCGCTGCGTGAAAAATATGCCGGATAAGTTGGCGGTTCATTCCGCTGTGGCAATCCCAGATTAATAAAGGGACTAAGGCGAAAAGAAAATGAATGAATGAACTACTTCAAACTTTCAGACGAGGCTTTCTCAAGCCACCATAATGTTTGTCTACGAACTTTACTTTTCAAGTTGAAACCTTGATGCCTCAAAAATATAGTATTAACGGTCACTTAAATATGTGGAAATAGTTCTTTGCGAGCTGTCTCTTAATCGGCGTAACCGTTTTAATGACGACACAGTTCTGTGATTAATACTGAGATCACAATAAGACGTTATACACCACATGTCGTGAAGAATACATTTAGATATTATCTGAACAAGATAAGGGAGGATAAAGGAGGGTGAAAAAAATTCTAATCTCCCGCTAATCTAATACTACAGAGCACACAATGACACATTTCATTTAAGAAAATAAGCAAACACAACAGGGCTCGGTAAAAGGAATAACTGATGCAATTAGTATAGAGAATGTTTTGCTAATTAAATTTGCCTCACAAATGAAAGGAGGGGTGGAGAAAGATAGAATATGACGACGCATGATGTCTGGTTAGCTGAGCATGCAGTCAAAGGGAAAAACACACTCAGAAGCTCTTCTTTCCTTTTAGTCATTCTTTGTCTTACACTCACACATAAAGTATAACATTGCTAAAATTATTTAGATGTTTGCTTTTACATCTGTATGCATTATTAACATGAATGACATCACAAATCTCAATCAGTAGTGTTTATTATGGAGTAACTATAACATTTCCACAAGTTTTATGGGTTTGTTTATGGGAAGCACAATTGTGAGGTTAGGTATAGATATTGGACAAGAAGGCCTGGCTCTTCTTCCTAATTAATCCTAAATGTGTTCTGTTGGGTTGAGGTCAGGACACTGTGCAGGCCAGTTAAGTTCCTCCACATCAAACTTGTTCACCCATGTCTTTGTGGATCTTATTTTTGTCATGTAGGAACAGGAAGGGGTCATCCCCATGGAATTGTCCAAAATCTATTGGTATGCAGTAGCATTGGGAGTTCCTTTCTGGGACCAAGCACAACCCCTATAAAATAACCCCACAACACAATCCACAGGTGTCAAAGCCACAGCTTAAGTTTGGCCTTAACCACAATTAAACACACCTGATCAAATTAATTGAGTCCTTCAGGCTTGTTTGAAACTTACAGGTTAGTCTGGTCGCGGCCCTCCAGGAGTTTGACACCCTGTTACCAAATGTTATTCTTGGCTAAATATAAACAAGCAAATACATTCTCATGGCAACTGCCAAACACAGACTTGCCCATGTTGTCATGTTGACAAGTGACACCTTATTTATGTATTTATTTATTTTTATTAGGTATGTTTCTATTTGCATCTGTTTTCAGTCTAGAAATATGAACATTGAATTATGTTTCATTTTGCTCATGTATTACAGTTAGGATCCAGCAGTGCCAATATATTGCTATATTGCAGTGCTACTCATGTGATATTGCATTTAAACAACAGTTTGATGCCATAATTGCGTATTTAAAAAAAAACATGGAGTGTCGCAAAACCCTTTTGTGTGAGGAACTACTTTCTTCAGCCTTTCATTCACATCTGCAGTAGACTGTCTGAGCAGCACAGACTGTTGTCAATTCAACAATGTCACTTTAGAGCTAGTATTTGAATGAATCCCTTGCATAATCTAGAGTATTTTAATGACAAAACAGAGCATCATGCTCACAATCAAAATTTATAATGCTAAATGGCAAACTTTTACTGTGTTCTACATTTTTTCTGCATCCGTGTAGTGATTAATATTAGCCCTATAGCAGCCAAAGCAAAACAAACACTACTAGATTACTAGTATAAATACAGCAATTCATGTTTATGACAGATTTATGACAAGTTGACTTGACTTGGTAATGTCTAATTGTCATGAAAAAGACAAAAACAGGTTGTGATGTATTTGTTTGTCAAGTTGTCATAACAAATAGTGTAATATTTAGCATATACAGTACATTGTCATAATTTATCGAATGACACTTAATGACAATTGTCATAAGCATGCATAAAATCTCATTCACATTCAAAACATGTCATAATTATAAAGGTTTTATGACAGTCTTATGAACACCCCTTCAAGTAAAGTGTTACTGAGGCTCTTGTACTGCGAATCAACATGTTGATTCAACAGAAATGATTAGAATATTGACAGGAGTCTGCCTTTTTATGTATGACCAACAGAGACATTTAGCCGCACCATGCACCGTTGGGTTTTCAAAACATTATTATTTTTAGTTTTTTTACGAGGGGTTGTTAGCCACTCAACCCTCAACCTGGAGGACTGGGACATACACACATACACTATGGATGATTTAGCTTACACAATTCACCTATATGGCTTTGGTCTTATGGGGGAAACCAGAGCACCCGGAGGAAACCTACGCGAACACAGGGAGAACATGCAAACTCCACACAGAAATGATTGATCCAGGGCTTGAACCAGCGACGTTCTTGCTGTGAGGCGACATCGCTACCCACTGTGCCACCGTGCTGCCCTAATGTGTATATATATATATATATATAAATATACACACTTTTATAAACTATCATAAATCTTTATTCTGAGTTTCACAACTAGGCCTACTGTGTTCAGGGTATATCTAATAATAGGAAGAGCCATTACGTATTAGAGATGTCTTCTCGAATATGACTCCTAATATCTGTTTGTGATGCAGAGTCAGCTTGAAGATTAATGATTTAATGACTGAAATGGATCTTAAGATGATCCAGCATCAGAAGTCAAACGTGAGGAAAAGTAAGTGTGTGTGTGTGTGTGTGTGTCCGAGTCAGTCAGGCTGCTCTGTCTGGCCCTGATCCAGGAGTGTAGTGGCCCAGAAGACGAGTCCTCTCGTCTGGGTAAGTGCTGTCTGTCTCTGCGTGTGTGTGTGTGTGTGTGTGTGTGTGTGTGTGTTTGTTTGTGTGTGTGCGTGTGTGTGTGTGTGTGTGTATGTGTGTGTGTGTGTGTGTGTGTGTGCATGCAAGTGTGTGTGGATGCATCTCCAAAATTATCCAGACGGGACAAGCAGGTGTGACAGCTCCAAACCCAGTGCTTCACTATGTGAGAAACAGCTCGATCCACACCTCTGTGTCTTGATATGGATTTGTCCTTGGCAATCTTAGTGCTGACACTTGTATGCCTGTGTTCGTGTCTGTGTGAGTGTGTGTGTGTTATCTCTTTGGTATGTAATCATGTCCTCGAATTTTTGACATCATTTCTGAGAATAATTTGTGTTTATGTGATTGTTTGTGTTGTTCGGGCTTTCTTATTTTTTTTTTCATTCTGAAGAGGAATGAAGAAAGTATTGATTTAATGAGACCATGTGAGGATTTATAATGTTTGTAAGCATTCCTGTGCTGCATGGATATATGCTGAAATACCTGTCAACACAACTCAATAAATGCTACTCGAATTAAAATGCAGTAAAATATACATAATCCTACTGTTTTCATTAATGAGGTATTGCAATACGGTTCTATCAGTATATTGTGCAACACTATTCCCTGCACGTAAAACACTGTAAAGCCCAAAACGTTAAGGTAACTCAAACCATTTTAAGGAAACAAATTGCATAAACCAGCTAATCCTAATGAGTACTGTGAACTTAATCCATTTGAGTAAACAAAGCAATTTGAGCACAGTTAAACCCAATAAATGAAGAGAACTCAAACCAACTGAGTACTGTAAAACCCAATAGGTTAAGGCAACTCAAACCGTTTGAGTAAACCGATTGCTACAAACTATCTAATCTATATGAGTACTGTGAACTTACTCCATGTGAGTTGAAGTAATGAGGTATTTAATGAACTCATTACCTTCAACATTGAGTTCAAAACTGTTTTCAAATGAGTAGAATTAACTTTCAGTCAATTTTGAGTTAACTACACTCATTTCATTTGATAAAACTGACTGTTGGGTTTTACAGTGTATGGGAGAATTAAAGCAGTTATTTTTCCTGTTCTCCAGATTAAATTTAGTCCACATGTAATATTATTAATATATATATTATAAATATGGGGTGGCACGGTAGCTCAGTGGTTAGCATTGTTGCCTCGTGTTGCCTTAGGTTTCCTTCCTTAGGGTACTCCGGTTTCCCCCACAGTCCAACTGACTGACTGACCAACCGAGTGACCCCCCCCCCCCCCCCCCCCCCCCCCCCCCCCCTTCAAGCCCAAACCCAACCAATAGTATTTTAATACGAACCTATTGACCCGCCCGCCCACGCACTTTCCCAAACCCAACCGCAGTGTTTTGAAAAGCAATCCAGAAAAAGAAAAGCCCTCACCTGATTTTTACCATGTTTCAGATTTTACCACATTCTCACCCTGTTATTTACTTGTTTATTTTATATTTTGGCTTTTGTTTTTGTCTTACCTGCTTTCTGGAACCGATCTTCACTGGACTCGAATCCTGTTGTGGCAGGCAACTCGGCTCTGCATCTCAAGTCCACCAACTTACATGTCGGGCTACTAGACAAACTGGTAACAGCAAAAAAGCTGTCCACATGCATGTACGTCATCAGCTGGTTAGCGAAAAAAGAAACGGCATCATACTGCCACATAGCGTTCGTTTTAAAAATGAAATGCAGCCATACATAGCTCTGGCTACGCGATCACCAGAAACGTACATAGGGCTACGTTTTCAGAATGAGCCTATGTTGATGAATAGGCAAAACATGTGAAACAATGCATAAAAAAATTCCAATAAATGGAAAGTAAAATTAAAAAATGACTAACAAAAATCCCTGACATATGATTTGAACAAAAACAAAATGTAAATTCACTGATTTCAATGTCTGGAATACACCTTTTAAAAATCCATGGTATCCAGATATTCCCGCGGGAACCCTGTTTGAATGAAACATGGCAGATTGCCTTACTTTGGTTGTATATATGTGGATGTGAATGCATGAGTGACAATATGTGTGTGTGTGTGTGTTGGCTATTTGTGTGTAAATCCTCTTTCCATCCTCATCAGAGTGAGTGAGTGGTCTCTCCAGGGACAGGGCTCAGTCTGATCCCAGGCTCAGCTGGCCTCTTTGGGCTTCATCTCTCAAGCAGGTGTCCTCATGTGCTGGAGCCTGTTCTCATCAGCCTCTCGCAAACGAAAGGATTCAGAGAAACCTGCCAGACCTCAGGGGAAGACTCAGGAAACTGACTGGGAGAGACGCTTTCACTGTGTACTGGGTAGACAGAAAGTTTGCTAGAAAGTTTGCAAGTCTGTGCAATCCTATGTCAAAGGTAAGATCATTCTGTTTCTTACTGGTTGGAACTCTGTGGAGCTGTCCATTATAGACATATGTTTTAGGGATGGGAGAGTGGGGCACAACCTAACACTTTTTGACTATCTCACTTTGTGTGAATCCACATAGGGTTCAGAGCATATATGTGTATGTATGTATGTTGTCGATCCCAATTGATAGAGCAACAAATAATAACTTGACTTCTAGCTGATCATTTGGAAAAGTGGCAGACAGTAGATTTTTCCCATTAATCATCTGTTGAACTGCATCTCAATCATCACAAATACTGCAGACGACCTATTGGAACCCACATGGACCCAAGATTCTCATAGAAATCAGTCAAGTTTGGTGAAGGAAAAATCATGGTTTGGGGTTACATTCAGGAGATCTGCAGAGTGGATGGCAGCATTAACAGTCTGAGGTATCAAGACATTTCTGCCGCCCATTACATTACAAACCACAGGAAAGGGCAAATTATTCACCAGGATAGTGCTCCACAATTGGACAGCCCAGTCACCATATTTGAACAATATTGAGCATGTCTGGGGTAAGATGGAGGAGGAGGCTTTGAAGATGAATCTAAAGAATCTTGATGAACTCTGGGAGTCCAGCAAGAACACTTTCTTTGCCATTCTAGATGACTTTATTAAGAAGTTACTTGAGTTATTGCAGAGATGTATGGAGGCAGTCCTCAAAGCTCATGGGAGTCATGCACAATAGTAATTCTTTTTTCACTGCACCATGACTTTAAATTCTATTCTGGACATTATTTCTGTTCAGTGACAAGACTTTTGTCTAAGCAAAGTCAGACTTTACTGTTTTGATTAATATTTAAAAATCAAGGCATGATCATATTTTATTTTGGAAAAATATGTGTCATCTAGAGGCCTTTACCTTTCATATAAGCCACTTCTGATACCAATAGATCAACTGGACGTCAAGTTATAATTTGTTGTTCCTAAAAAATGGATAGGAGACAAGACTTTTATCAGGTATTGTACAGTTTAATCATTGAACACATTGCAACCGTGGTCTTGAGCTTATGCCGTTATCACAACACATACATGCAGCTTCAACGCACAGTTTAAAACAATGTGGGAGATTAAATAGATGTAGAAATACAATTGAATTTGAAAAAAAATACTAATGTTACAGGATAGCATAACTCTAATAGCAGCAGGGTGCATCCAGTTACAGCATTTCCCATCCCATATATATAATACATGTACACTTATACATTTATATTGAAAGCATATATATTATTTTACAGCATTCTATTACAAGGGTAGAAATTCAATTGTTTCATTTTGTGTTCTTTAGCTTACTAGATGTGAAATGTTAATTCCCACAGCTGTTAGAATTAGTGTTGACTTGGAATGGATTGGTGGAGCTGAATTGTCGAGCGTTGAGTCTTTTATGGGATGCTGAGGTGATCTGTCAGGCCTGTGTTGCTCCAGTTTCATGAATGTTGTGGTGAACCGCTCTGCTTTGCCCACTCAACCACAGTCATCACACACTGCTTTTGGCGTTAGCCTGCTAGCGTTGTTCCAACCTGCGCTCCATAATTATGTGTGAATGTTTGAGTGTTTATCAGTGTCAACACCAGGCCCACATAAAATATGCGCAAAGATAGATCTGCAGAACTGAAACACCTGTTATTTCTGTTATTCAAACCATTGCACGTTTGTTTATTAAATATTTTGCACTGATTTGATAAATCCTTTCTGTAATAAATTAGTAATAACTTCATTTAGGCTAATTTAAAAACCATTTAAAGCCACTCTACAGAAGCTCATGCAAAATAATCTCAGAAAAATACAGTCTAGCCCTGCTTATAGTTTTTAGTTATTTAAAGTGCTTGAGTATGAAGTTATTAGAGTCTTTCTATGTGGCTTTAACCCTGTTTCAACCCCCAGTGAGCTGTTTACTGTCCTCCAAAAGCTGCCGTACACCTAGAAATGAAGTCTCATAAGTAACTGATATGAAATGCCCTTTGTGGGCACTGGGCAGGAACTCAGTTAACTGTTACGTACACACACTGCATAAATATGAGGTCCACAAAACGCTCAACTAACATTCACATTTGATTTCAAGAGTTTTATAAAAGCGTGCTGCCAAGACTCAGTGTGAGTCAACAATTTAGTGTGAAATAGTGTATTTGCATTGAGAGAATTTATGTATTTAGTTATCTTCTTATTTACTTAAAAAATGTATATTTATACGTTACATTAAGCATAATTACCCAGAATATCTAGATTAAGGCTCAATAATGTGTTCAACAGGCTCAACAGTATAATTTGTTCTTGTTCTAACATAGGTAGCCAGTCCAGGCTCATTATTGATATGTAACCCTGTATACATTTCTGGAGAGCGCCAAATACGTCCCAGGAGCTACGTTGTTTTGCAATTTTTGTTTTTCAAAAAGAGGCCGCTGTGTATGCTTTTTGATATCTTAAATTTCTCTCGCAAGTGGCATTCATGCTTGCTCTTCTCGCGTAAATCCACCAGAGGCCGCTGTCGACTGACTGACCAACCCACCAATCCCTTCTCTAAACCCAACCGATAGTGTTTTAAAAAGCACCAATTGACCAGTGCCCACCCACTTTCCTAAACCAAATACTAAAGACAATGTTTTGAAAAGCAGTCCATAAAAAGAAAAGCCCTTGCGGCAGCCTGATTTTTATTACGTTTTCAGATTTTACCACATTCTCACCCAGTTATTTACTTGTTTGTTTTATTTTTTGCCTTTTGTTTTTGTCTTACCTGCTTTCTGGAACCGTTCTTTGTCTGACTTGAACCTCGTCATCGCGGTAAACTCCCCTCTGCGTTTCAAGTTTGCCGACATACGTGGCAGGCTACTGGGCAAACTGGTATCAGTGGAAAAGCCGTCCACACGGAGGTAAGTGGTCAACTGATATTGTGAAAAGGAACTGCGTCATACCACCCCGTAGCCTTCATTTTAAAGACGAAATGCAGCCATACATACTTCTGACTATGTAATTCACGATCTCCAGAAATGTATATAGGGCTACGTTTTCTAAATGAGCTTGTGTTGTAGATGTTACTGTGTTACTGAAGTATAGAATAGCTGGCCATTACATCAAAATTGTGATTAAAATTTTTGTCTTTGTTGGAAACCCACTAGATTTTGCACCATAATTTACAGTTGAAGTCAGAATTATTAGCCCCCAGAATTATAAGCCCCCCTGTTTTATTTTTCCCCCAATTTCTGTTTAACCGAGAGAACAATCTCGGTTTAATTAAACTTTTTTGTAACACATTTCTAAACATAATAGTTTTAATAACTCATTTTTAATAACTGATTTATTTTATCTTTGCCATGATGACAGTAAATAATATTTGACTAGATATTTTTCATGACACTTCTAAACAGCTTAAAGTGACATTTAAAGGCTTAACTAGGTTAATTAGGTTAGCTAGGCAGGTTAGGGTAATTAGGATAGTTATATTATGACGATGGTTTGTTCTGTAGACTATTGAAAAAATATATATTTAGCTTAAAGGGGCTAATAATTTTGACCTTAAAATGGCTGTTAAAAATTAAAAACTGCTTTTATTCTAGCCAAAATAAAACAAATAAGACTTTCTCTAGAAGAAAAAAATATCAGACATACTGTGAAAATGTCCTTATTCTGTTAAACATTATTTTAGAAATATTTTTAAAAAAAATAAATAAATAAAAGGGGGGCTAATCATTCTGACTTCAACTGAATTTCTTAATCCTTTATATATTTCTATTTACTTTTCCTCCTGTTCACACTCGGAACACACATTGAGCTTAAGTTTAAAGGCCCTTTTATATGGTTACACATTCAATGGCCTGTTTATTAGGTATACCTGTTCAACTACTCATTCATGCAAATATTAAGTTTAAACTAAGAATCAAAACACAGAGGAAATGTGATTTTGGTTACTTTGAACTTGGCATGGTAGTTGGTGGTCTGTGTATTTCAGAAACTGATTTACTTGGATTTTCACACACAACCATCTCTAGGGTTTACACAGAATAAATTGATACGTTATATAGATTTTCCTGAAAATGCATAATTGTTGATTCAACAAGAGAATGGATGGACTGGTTTAAGCTGATAGAAAAGCACTGTAGCTCAAGGTCTGCAGAAAAGCTCTGAATAAACAACACATCAAACTTTGAAGCAAGTGTGCTAGCAGCAGGAAAACATAATGGTTAAGGGGGTCGCACACCGGATGCATCGCTTGGCACTATGCATTTTGGAATTCTAAACATAGGTTTATATCAGGGTACACACACCGGCGGTGCAAGTTGGCAGCTGTCTGCGGTGCCCAACTGCGACTCAGGACACTGTTCATATTTCTGCCACCAGAGAGCGGCATCTAAATGTTTTCATTTTAAACTACATGCAAATGTGTGCGCCCGGTGTGCATTACTTCCAACTGTCATATGCGTGGCGAACCGCATCCGGGGTGCGACCCCCCTTTACACTCCACTCAGCTAGAACAGAAACTTATGCTAAAATGAACTAAAACTGCACAACAAAAGATTTAAAAAAGATTGTCTGGTCTGACAAGTCATGATTTCTGCTGCAAAATTCAGAATACAGGATCAGAATTTGGTGTAAACAACATGAAAGCACGGAATCATGCTGTCTTGTATCAATTATTCATGTTAGTGGTCCTGTAATGGTGTAGGAAATATGTTTGTGGCAGTCTTTGAGCCCCACTGTACCAAATGACCTGTTTAAACATTATAATTTACCTGAGCTGAGTATAGTTGGAGACTATGTGCTGGTTGTGATGTTCTCAAGCAGGATAATGTATTATCACAAAGCTCAAATAATCTCAAACTGGCAATGACAATGGGTTCACTTTACTCAAATGGCATTCCCAGTCTCAAGTAGAGCACCACAGTAGAGCATTCACAGTTAAATAGAGCACCTATGGGCTCTGGCTGAACTGCAGTTTACTTGAATGCGCAGCCAACAAATCTGCAGGAGCTGTTTTAAATTGCCATTTAACAGAAGTTAAGATTATTTTTTCTTGTCCACTTAAAATGGTGCTGAAATTAGAAAGCAAATGTAGGGCAGTGCGTGATTTCATGCTTTGGGAATCGATTGGATTGTGGAGATGGGTGCTGCTAATAAAATGAAAGGAGATTGACAAATGGTTGAAGGCAAAGCAGAAACGTAAACTTTTTACACTAGTAGGATAATAGCACCTACCAAAAAGCATTCCATGTGACCATAAGTAAAGAAAAGTAATTTTGAGGGGGGAGACAAGGGCTGTTTCTTAATTCCAAGAATGCATAGAATGGACTTGCATTCTTGTGGAGACCGGTCTTGCCAAGTTACCTCAGAAGAGCAAACTCGGGTGACAGCGAGAACACAGAACATGTCCTGTGAGAAATGAGATGCTGCATTCTTCCCTGGTTCTTCCTGATGGTCACATGACCTTCACACGTTTTAACAGGAAATTATTTAAACATTACAGCATTCATACAATGATTTTATTGTTTTTTTCCCCTTTTCACAATTTGTACTTTGCATAAAGACATTACAAATATTTGTTGCACAATATAAATAAAATAAATTTTAAAACGAATTTCAGCAAATAAACACCCTTAATGTGTTTATGCTTTATTGAGATTTTCATATTAATTTTCATAGTAATGTTTACGTTTTATTTAGGGAAACTCCTGAGACAAGTAAGTTATATCTCAAAACTTTAATAAATCTATATAAAATGCTGCGCTTCACACCTCCTTTATTCCTTTATAACTTCCGTGACTTCTTGAGCAAGGTCCGCGCTCAAGTCTGCATCGATGCATCCTCGATATCAAGAACACATATGAGAACTTGCACGCATCGTCCGTTCTTGCGGTCTTGAGTTTTGGAACTGAACTTTGGTAGTTGATGATGACGTTACACAAGAACACGAGGACGCAAGAACGCTGAGGAATGGATATTGAAAAACAGCCATTGTTATGATATTTGATTAAAAACTTTTAAAACTTTAGAAAATAATGAAGCGCGCAGATAATTTATAACAAGCATTACAAAAAAAAAAGAGTAAATTTAAATTTCTCATTGTGACTTTAACACTTGAACTAATCATATTTAATATAAATGTAATTTAATAGAATACTAAAAATAAATATTCATATTTTTAGCAATATTTCAGTTCAGTATCACAGTTATATGGGTTTTATTCACTACATAATTAAATTACAAAATTTAAAAATGTTCAAAATGGCTGCCTCTGTAGGTAAACCAGGCTCATTCAAAAAAAACGTACCTCATATACATTTCTGGAGAGCATCAAATATGTCCCAGGAACTATGTTTTTTGCTGTTTTTGTTTTTTGCAAATCCATCAGAGGCGGCTGTGTACACTTTTTCAGATCTCAAATTTCTCTCGCAAGTGCCATTCACGCCTACTCGTCTCACATAAATCCACCAGAGGCTGCTGTTGACTGATTGACTGACTGACCAACCGATTTCCCCACTCGCCCCTTCCTAAATCCGACCGATAGTGTTTTCAAAAGCACAAATTGACCCGATAATAAATTTACTTAATTATTTTATTTTTTGGCTTTTGTCTTACCTGCTTTCTGAAACTGTTCTTCACCATACTCAAACCCTGTCATCACGGTCAACTCCTCTCTGCATTTCAAGTCCACCAACGAAAGCGGCGAGCCACTGGACAAACTGGTAACAGTGGAAAAGCTGACCATTCAGAGGTGAGCGGTCAGCTGATAAGCACAAAAAGGAACAGTGTCATAACACCCCATAGAGTTTGCGTTAAAGATGAAACGCAGCCATACAAATCTCTGTCTACATAATTCGCTATCTCGAGAAATGTATATGGGTGTACATTTTCAGAATGAGCCTATGTTATCTGTAGTTCTACTGTTAATGCCTCAATGCCAGCTTAGACCAACATTTCTGAGGCATGTTTCCAGTACATTTTTGAATCTATGCCTCAAGAATCAAGGAACTTCTTAGCTTACAACATGATATATGCCAATACTAGCAAGGCATATCTAATAAGAGTGTCGATTAATGAATTATAAAAAGCCAACTTGCAATTTCTGTGTGATTTATGAAGCAGTGAAACCACACTTCTTCAAGATTCCTATAAAATTGCCACCATGCTGGCTAATCTCCTTTGTTGTGGCTGTTAATGAGAGCGTGTAGGCTGATGAACTTGCAAACTCCGCTCTTTCCTCGCTCCCCCAATCTCATGCACACTCCTCACGTGCACAGCTCTGAGTCTTCCTGTGAGCCACTTCCTTCTGATGCTGCTGTGGCAACCGTATCGAGGGACAGCAGTGTTGCCTGGAACTCTTCTGAGGTAGGGAAGCCAAAGCTGACAGTTTCCAGAACACACACACATACACACGTGGACACACACACTTACATATGCTCTGGCTTTGCAAGAGCCCATCTGGCCTGATGTATGACAACACACTAGGATGTCTCTAGCCTGCTGCGTGACTAACGCTTAGTCTGGGAAATATTTTCAACCATAAAGTAGACATAGGCAATCTCCGTTTTGACGTGGAATCGTTCTGTCTTTTCTTCTTTAATGGAACATTCACAAGCCATAACCTTTCCTAACATGCACACAATGCTCTTTCTTCTCAGTCCAACACGAGCATGACCTTTATAAACATAAACATGATTCAAAGATTTTGAGAGGTTCTTCAATAGGAGGCTGTGCCAGCAAGGCCATAGTCTGCTAAAGCTTTAGATCCACATGCTATTATTCGCTTCAGTATCCCTCTCTTATTGTATAATAGAGGCTTGTCACTGGTATCATGCTTCCATATTCATCTCATTTCATTTGCACTGTGGGTCAGATGGCTTTAATTTCGCTGACTGCACCCTGGCCGGCCAGAACACTGATGCAATAATGTGGCAACAATAGAAAGCTGCGCATGCCGTGGGGAGCTGTGCTGGACAGGCTCTGTTTTGGCATCCCATTATTCTAGGTTTGATTTGTTTGGTAGGTTTGCATCCACACTGCGTCTCCAAAGATTTGTTTTTTTTGGCCATTCCTGCTGCTCCCACAATCTAGACTTTCAGCTGAGCCATAAGAAAGTATAGGATTACTGAGTAAAAGTTTGATACAGTATATTGTGTGTGTGTGTGTGTGTGTGTGTAAATATATATATAATTTTTTTTATTTTTATTTTATTATTTTTTTGACAGGAAATGATACAGGCTTTGTACATAGGTCATTATTGTGGGAAAAAAATATAATATTTCTCAGCTTTTATTTACATTAGAAGAATAAGTGGCATGTCCAAAATTTTTCATACGCTTCTCAGTAATCAATCGAAAAGCTATTGGTTATTGGCTATTACAGCAATCAAACGCTTCAAAATTGCATAATTGCTGACCAGCTTTTTGCATGTCTCCACTGGTATTTTTGACCATTCATATTTAGCAAAGAGCACCAACTCTTTCAGGTTGTAGGTTATCCTTGCCATCAACCTGATATTTATCTCCCTTCAAAGATTTTCAATTGGATTTAGGTCAGGCCTCTGGCTGGGCCACTGCAAAATGTTAATTCTTTCTCTGCTAATCATTTCTTCACCACCTTTACTTTGTGTTTTGGATTGTTGTCATGCTGAAATGTCTACTGGTGCACAAGGCCAAATTTCTCTGCAGCCTGCCTGATGTTGTCGAGAAATTTTATGAATTCATTCTTTTTCATGGACCCATTTACTGTGATTAGGTTCCTTGGTGCACCGGCTGAAACCCTGCCATAACCCACATTAGATTCCCGAAAACATTAGGTTCTCACTACCATGTTTGACAGTGGGGATGGACCCCCCAACCAATAATTACCATCGTCTTATTATGTTTTGGAAGAAGCCTATGTCATTTCCGATCAATTAAACAAAGAAAGAAAGAAAGAAAGAAAGAAAGAAAGAAAGAAAGAAAGAAAGAAACAAACAAACAAACAAACAAACAAACAAACAAACAAACAAACAAACAAACAAACAAACAAACAAACAAACAAACAAACAGAAAAACTTGCTGATTGAATAAAAGTAACATTAAGCCTGAATTTTCCAGGGGTATGACTCATTTTTAAGCCTGACACCTGATGACAAATAAATAAATGTGACCCTTCACCACAAAACTAGTCTCAAGTTGCATGAATATATCAGCAGTAATAGAAAATATTAAAGTACATTGTATGATTTGAAATTATAAATTTGACTTTTATGCGTAAAATTATTTGAATATATATATATATATATATATATATATATATATATATATATATATATATATATATATATATATATATATATATATATATATATATATATAATCATGTTGCTTGAAGACATTTTGAACATTTCTTACAGATAAAATATGAAATTATCAAGCATTTTTTATTTGTAATATGAATTGCTAAGAATTAAATTTGGACAACAGTAAACGTGATTTTCTCAATATTTCAATTCATTCGAACCCTCATGTTACAGATTTCAAATAGTTGTATGTCAAATACTGTCCTATCATCACAAATCATACTATACATAAATGGAAAGCTTGTTTATTTAGCTTTCATGGTGCAGAAATCTCAGTTAAAAAAAAAAAAAAAAAGATTCCTATGATTTTATTTAGTCTAGGATCACACATAATAGAAACCCAAGTATTTTTCTGATTGTATTTTTTATTATTTTACATTATTTTTGTTGTTTGCAAAACATCATTTTCAATGGAATTCAGATTATACTAAACAAGCGATTTGTGACAGCATTTCATCACATTATAGTTATATTAAGTGTCTGTAATACAATTTGTAACCAATTTGTGCTTATTAATGTCAAAGGATGTCAGAAAGGTCCTGCCTGTTCCCTATTTTGATTCATAAATCCATACACTCATACAGGCCTATCCAGACAGAAAATACACACACGGTGAGGCAACAGCAATGTAACAACACTGTCCTGGACTAACCTTCAGCTGAAACCAAAGAAACCATACTGCCACCTGCTGGGGGACCCGGGTGAAGCTAGTAAACTGTCAGGCAAGCACTTTGAATGGTCATTAACCATAGCTTTTACTGCAGAATTTGATGTATAACATATTCAAATCCCAGGTATCATGTTGAAGAGAACAACACGCCATATGTTTTGATACGATTTTATTATTCAAGGCATTATATGTAATATTTAAAATGTTTAGAGCGCTTGTTCATCACCAGTCTAGCAAGCATATATCAAACCATCTGTTGTGATTTGTTTTTCCCTCACGAGGCCATGTTCCTGGTGAATGTAGCAAGTTTAACTAAAAAAAACAACACCGCGCAGCATGTTAATGAGTTACTGTGATCAATTCCACCTCCAACTGACCTACTTACTGTGTATCCAGATGGACAAAATCGGCAACTTTTCATTCGTGTGATTTATTTACAGTTTTTCCGGTATAATTTATCTCGTTTACTCTTTTATTTTGCGAAAAAACCTTTGAAAAGCAAGACTCGTTTGAGATTTCCAGTAGTGCCCGCCCACCCCTGCCAATCATGATTTGCGGGAATCTGATTGGCTGCTTCTGCTCATCAGTTGCAGATGGAAGCTTACGGCCTTCATCAAGGGAGGAATATAAGCAGTCTAAATCGCCTTAGCTCTTTTTGGGAGAACATTGGAAGGCTCGAGAGTCTGGTAATTGTGTTTCTTGTAATGAGATGGATGGGAGAGAGCGAATGAGATGAACACAGAATGAATGAATAGAGGGGGAGAAAAAGAGATGAATAGCTCTTTGGACAGACAGGTGTGATGAACACAAACACCACAGAATTATACAGCCCAGCAGCACAGCCTGTAGCCTGCGACCAGTTGATATTGTTTAGCTCAGTGGTTCTCAATCAATGGTTTAGGCCCCACTATGGGAGGAAGAAAGATGATTTGGAAATTATATTATACCAGATTGAAAGGAAATGTCACAATAAGCTAAAATAACTAAAGATATTATTTCGCCTCGCAAGAACATTTCAAATAAAGAATTTGCCCTGCAAATACAGAATTAAACCTACTGTGGGTCTCGAAATTATAGATAGATAGATGGATAGATGGATGGATGGATCAATGTGCACATAGTATGCGTACTGTGACAGTCAAAAACAGTTTGGCTGATGGTAGAGTCATGTTTATTAATTATATTATATTGAAATATAATTATATTGTTTCATTATTCACTCAAACAAAAAAATTTCCTGCTTGCTCAAACAACTAATTCAAAATTGGTTTATATAAATCAATAAGTTTTAAAAGGTATTTTTGAGAACCGGAGTGTATGATGGTGATTTTACATTATTACGCCGTGAGATGGCGACAGGTGATTGTTTTCGTGAATGAGTCCGCAGCAAAGGCTTTTATTATGAAATGGGACGGAACACATGTAGAGACCATCATGCAGCACCAGTGCCAAACAACACCTTTTACTTCCCACAGCAGACATCCAAAATGATGTTAAATATGAGAATGGAGGTTAGGTCATATTTAGGCTATTCCTCTCATACGTTTGCTCTTTCTAACTTTGTTACATAATAGGGTATATGCCGAAGTATGTTAAAGGACTTTGAATTTGCCAGTAGAGCGCTTCTGGTGAACTTTGTGCCATTGCAAAATCGGCGCGTTAAAGGTCTGATTTCTTTAAAAATCCGCGATCTCCACTGGTTGAGTGATATCCGATATAAAGGGAGTCTCAGATTGTACAAGAAGCACCTCATTAAATTACATTTTCCACGCCATGTCTTTATAATATGAGCATTTATTTTACCCAGTATATTCACTAGAGCTTCTGCGCTAGCATGCCGACCCTGACTGGCGCGTGCGAGTAAACGGCTTTTTGCCTCGTACGCTTAAGCAACTAAATGAATGCCAAAGTCTGTTTAACTGATTGTATTTTAATACCATTACAGCATCGATGCTTTAAAAGGAACCATATAAAATGAAAAAAAAAGTCACAATAACCGGTCACCGGAAGTTTATCAGTTTGGGAAGAAACACTAGCTCGGCATAGACCCTAGCATTTTTTAGAAAAGTAACTTGTTTCTTAACTGGTTTTTGAAGTCATATTTTCATATTTACCTAGTAATAGAGCAGAGACTTTTTCCTTTTATGTTGAACTATCAACTTGATATTTTCTTCCTTAGGAAGAAATTGTATACAAAGTTGTTTTAAATACATAAAACGTTAAAGGAAAGGTTGTTTTAAATCCTTTCTTATCAACGCTGATAAAGCCATATCAGTAACTCATGTAAGTATGTTCCCAGCATTAACTAACACCAGTTAATATTGGCAGAATTTATTATACACTTTATTAAAATACTCCTAAAACATAACTGTTCACTGATGCTATATTGTATAGTTTGTATTGTACTGATTGTATAGTTTTGTGGCAATTAGTCATGCAGTAATCAATAGCTATACCATAGAACTAGTTTGTAGCTTTGCAGAATAAAACTCTTCAGTCTCTGTCTTATAGGGACATTGTTCTATAAAAACAACCGCTTTAATATGCATTATCTTTTACTTTACAAACAGCTCTCTGAAATACTTGATTCTGATTGGTCACCTCCAACATTCCAAGAGAGGTTATTGTCAGATACAAGCTCATCTGGTAATTAGAATAATCTTAACCATCAGCGAATACATTCACATCAATATACATATCAATATACATCCACATTTCAAAAGTTCACACTTAGCTATTGCTTGATACCAATTGCAGGTTTGGCATGCTGTCCCAGTAGAGAACCTGGAGCTTTGAAAATAATTGAGCCCAGGGGTCCGTTCTTCGTACATCGCTTAAATGATCTAAGATGATTTGGCAGATCCTAGATCTTTTAATCTTGATAACTGATCTCTGGCTAATTTGGTTCTTCAAACAAGTTCGCGAATCAGATTAAAATGTCTGGATAAACTGATCTGTGATCGCTGCGTGTGTTGTGAAGGACCGATCTATCGATCCTCGAAATCATGATCAGCAATGCAACGATTGGCTGACGGCACAGCAGTGTAATGACATCATCTGATTATTATTCAATTATCCATGTGAGCAAAATGACAGCAGTAAACGGTTTGTTAAATATTACACGCAATAACTTTACACATTTGTTGTGAGTTACATGCTTTACACTTTCATATGTCAAGAGTATTCATCATGTATTTCAATGCATATCAATGTATTTAGTTCTACATTTAGAGAATACTTTCTTTATTATAGTAGCCTAGGCCTACTCAGGTTTTTTTTTTAATCGACGTAAGGAATAACTGCATAAATGAATTTTGCATCAAAAAAGCATTTTGATATCGGTACAGGTGTCTGCAACTTTTTTGAAGCGTCAAATCACTGGTATATTAGCGGTCAAAACACGTGCATGACTGCATAAATTATTATCCTTTATTTTAATTTATTTTTTTTTTTAAGTCGAATATTGTGCATGTACGCGTTTGGATCTAAAAAGTTAAAATCAATAAATTTTCTCTTTGAACCACCAGGTGGCAGTCTTTGAACTTTATTTCGGAGTGCAGATTGCATAAGTTTTATTAATATATATTTTTAACTTTATATATAAAAAAATTATTGACTATTTTCCCAAGTGTATATAACTACTGTAAGAAAATATCAGCATTTGGTACATACTTTCAGCATTATCTTTGCTTGAACTCACCCGATCTAATCCTGTTTATATGAAATGAACCTGCTCCCTAGCAGGTTTGAGCTACCAGAACTGTTGCTATGACAACAAGTCTCCAATGATTTTTTAAGAACTAAAAGATCCTGGATCATGTCAATTCGTCAATATCGAAATCCAGCTAACTGAGTAATCCACATACGTAGAACGGACCCCAGAGCTCCCGCCTGGTCATTTAGCATAATAAGGGGTCTGAGATAACATTGGTCTCGAAAGCTCCCCCTGGTAAAGGAGGGAAAGGTGGAGATGGGGTGCACTGGGGGATTCTTCATATATGAAGATAAGAGAAGCAAGACAAAACGAGCCATTAATTGTAGGCTTGGAGTAATCTTATTAGTTCATTGATGATTGTTGATGAGATCCCAGCCATGATCAGTCATAGCATGTGATCCTCTTGAAAGTTTATAAAACTTCACCTATATTTATATGCTTGTCAGTCACATCAATGTTTTTGCATGTTTGGCACCATCTTGTGAGTAATATGTTGCTTAGTGTATGCTCCATTCAGTCGTCAGCTTTCTGTCAGCTTTGCATTTAAAGGATTGATATATTATTACAGCTCAAATCAATGTTTAGTGTCACTTTTTTCCATTTTATGATAAGTAACCATGCAATAAGGGAGTGAAAGTCTATTCAGGCAGTTGTTATCACAGAATAAAGACCGTCAGGCTGTATTTTGCGATATCAACTGTCTGGATGTATTTTATCCCTTACAAAATGTAATGTATTAGTACTCTTTTTATTGCATTGATAAACTGATTGATTAATTGATTGATTGTCATTTTTAGAGCTTGACAGTGTCTGATTGTTAAATAAAAAGAGTAGCATGACTATTTTGCTTCTAGAATAAAAGTAGGTCTTGCATGTTTGAAACAGCGTGCATACATGTATAACATACAGCTGATCTGTTGTGACTCCTCTCTGTTTTCCTTTCCACAGTGCTGTCAAATAACTTCAGACAAGACTCACATTTGTTCCTGTCTTTGCCATGAGGTGGGATTACGTGGTCCGTTGGCATCTAAAAAAGACATTTCTTCAAAAAGCATGGTGACATTGATTCTGCTTTGGGTCACTGCACTAAGCCACATGGGTCGACTGACACTCCAGACTCCACAACACAGGAAAATATAGGTGAGCAAAATACTGGATACGGAAAGATCGAGCAAGTGCAAGAGAGAGATCAGAGCTAATTAAAACAGACTTGTTTAAAAAAAAAAAAACACCGCTTTCAGAGGTGTTACTGCGGTTAATGAGCGGGAGGAGAACTGCCCACATCTAATGACCAGTGATGCCCATTTTCACACAGCGCATGCAGGAAAACACTGACATTTGCCTTCTTCTTTCACACTTCATCACTCACTAGAACATCAGTCAGTCGCTTTCTCTCAAACACTCCCACAGTAATGATGATAAATGCTGGAGAACATTTACCTGACGTCCACCGACTGAAGATTCAAAGCTCAGCAGGTTTACAGAGATGACTAGTTTTTTTTATTAGTGTTATTAGCTGAGGAAATGTGAGTGGTGCTTGCGTGTGCAAAACTCACTGCTGTGATGTTCTGTTTTGGTCAGTGTGGGTCACTTGCATATTGACATGCGGTTGCTGAGGGGTTCCACATGGTTTTCACAGGTTTTTGTTTTTTTAATTGTTATTTTGACGGTTTTATCAGTAAGATTATGGGGCTTTTTTGTAATATTTTGTCATTTAATTGTTATATGATCGTTTATTTTTGAGCAAATTGCATATTTTATTTGACCTGTTACTTTAATATTAACAATTTTTAAAAATATTTATAATCAATGTTATTACAGTTTCATTAAGATTTATAAAAAAAATTTAACAGCAATTTTATTTTAAACATTGTCATTCAAATTGACAAAGGTTTACATTTTCAGTTGAGCAAAAAATACCACAAGAATAATAATATTGGTGGGTATCGTTTGGTGTTATTTCGATACTGGTGCTAAATCCAAACTTTTAAAAAGGGGTCTGAATCGATACTTTTGAGCCACAGAATTAT